>NW_011371340.1:0-4502 GCF_000735185.1 Notothenia coriiceps | reverse complement strand
GTATACTAAAATCCATGTGAAAAAAATTGCTTCTCACTGTTCTCAGGTCAGATATTTATATGTGATTAAAAATGCGATTAATTTCGATTAATTAATTACAAAGCCTCTAATTAATTAGATTAATTTTTTTAATCGAGTCCCGGCCCTAGAAAAAACAACATAAATGTATTCTCTGAGACTTTGAAGTAATACGTTCACCTGAAATGTCTAAGAAACTGAAAATACTTGAGGTGCTCTTAAAGGAGTTGCATATATTTCTAAATAGATTCAGTGAAACTAATTGATGGTGTCTGTAGGCCGATGGAACCACGCTGCCCCAAGTCTAGATTGTTGATGGCACCTTAACAAGAAGAAGCTCTTATCTTTCATTGTACGAGTATAATGACAATAAAGGCTTATTTTCTATTCTGTTATTAATTTGATTAATTGTATTTTGAATTTTAAACCCTTTCGTAAAGGGGTATTGACAAAAATAAAATGGCATACAGTATATCATTTATCTTGTTTTTATCTCTTACCTGCTGTTTTGCAGCTGCGGTGGCACACTGTGCGCACGTTCTCCACTCTGACCCCTGAGCCTGCAACACAAACAGCCGTGAGCCTCAGAGAACACACTAACATTCATTCAAACACAACATTGGAAATAATCTGTGCTTGAATTTCTGCCAAAATGTCCAACCATGTCCTTCTCCAGAGGACAGCATGACCACGGGCAGAAGGACCTCCAGCTGCTCCAGTCTAAATACTGATATTAGTCAAAGCTTAACTTAGAAATTTATTTATCAGCTCAGATGAGCAAAGCTTTTTAAAATTACAAGATGATAATTCTCCATTCAGAAAACAAATCATTAATTCAGGGTTCCTACTAATAGGTATCATTATTTAGTTATTTCGGCATTCTTTTTAAGCGTTTATTGCAAAAATATGAATGACTAATTATGCATTTTTGGTCATACCACTGTAGTAAACCAGACAGACAAGAGACAGAGAGCTTGGTGAAATTATCTGAGCTCTGTGTGTCTCAGAGAATTATTTGGATTATGAACCCAGACACAGAGCCGTGTGTTTCCCAGAGTATCTGGAACTTGCAACATGATCAAAGCAGCAGCGTGGTTATCTCTATAGAAGCCCTGCCAGTTCACACAAATGATGGTGTGAACTGGCAGGGGTCAGACCTGCACCATGACACTGTGTCCTCACAGAGCGTGCTGATCTTACATGTGTGGCAGCGAGCCGCTCCACCGCCTCCAACCGCTCCATCACGCTCCTCATGTCCTCCCTCAGCCGGCGCAGCGCCAGCACAATCTGCTGCTGCAGCTGGGCCTCGTGCAGCCTCTCCACCCCCCCTCAGAGCATCTCCAGCCGCCACTCAGGCCGGCCTCGGCCACCACCTCTCCCCCCCCTCCCCCCCCTCCTGGGACTGCCCTGAGGAACACCACCTACACAGCAGAACAGAATATATGAAGCTCTACCATCAGTAAAATAACACAGAGTAACGGAAGGTGGGGGGGAGAAAAAGAAGTTTCGAGTGATGCAGAGATATTGACTAAATTAAAGACTTTAAATAATTACTTCAGAAATACTATTTTCACACTCATAATCAAAGAGGATTCTCTGCTCTAACAACATCCACAATTATCTGATATCCACACCAGTGATAAGTCTAGTGCCTATTTGTCAGACATGCACAGTTACAACCGTTGAATACAAACAGCTCAGAAAACATTAAGAGACCCATCCACATGTTTCTTAAATCTCAATCTACATGTATGGCAGCCATTCCATTCCAGTGTCTGTTGAATGCCAACACAGAGAAATGTAGTCAGTAGTTCATTGAGTCAAATTAACATTTATTCTATTCTAACACATACCTATAAATAGTCAAACCAGATAAACTGATAATGCTGCACTGGTCTCTAAATGTTTTCCACAGCTGTATTACTGCTTAGATTTGAGCTTTATTGATTCATTTAATATTTCAGTTTTATCTTAGTTTCTTCTTGTTTTCTTTGTTGTGATTTAGCTATGCTATATGTACAAATATGAGTTTATATTCTGAACAAAGTGCATCTCTTTAATGAAATCAGTTTATAAATTAAAGAAATTAAGAAAAACCAAACTCAACCCTTTAAATATGCTGTAAACCCTGTAGTTTGCTTACGTTCTCTCCAGTTGTGGTGTGGAGCTTCCCTTCCTGTGTCTCTGCTCCTCCGCTGGGGGCCCTTCCCGTCCTCCGCCCCCTCTCCACCCTGCCCAGCCCCCACCTGCCTCACCTCCAGACGGCCTTCCAGCTGGAGGCTCTGAACAGGACACGACTCAGAGGACACGTGGCCATTGGGAAAACCATTGGTCTTCACAACGGTCAACTGTAAACACAAAATGTGAAATATTTTATATGTTCTTATTTTTATATTTACAGATAGTGAAACTTTGAATCACTCTGCAACACTATGAGTTTGCTCTGTTCACTGCCTCAGCTGCTTCATACCTTGATGTTGCTGAGCTGCTCCACAGAGTCAACTGAGTCACAGAAGATCTCGCTCTCTGAGTCGCTGGTCAACACCACACCCTCACACACCACGCCCTCACACACTCCAGAGTCTGCAGGAAAACAAGGATTCAATGAGGAGAACACATCTGAAACAAGAGGGGCACGAGCAGTACAGTGAATAAAGGTGGAGCAGTTACTCTTCTATATTTCCCTTTTCCACTGAGAGTTTTTTATGTTTTTACTGTAGTGGCATCGGCACAACGTCGGAGGCTGAACAGCAAATAATATATCAACGTGTGAACTATAATCTATTATTGAACATGCATGTGATTACAACCTGTTTTCTATCATTGTGGGAGCAACAAGTATCTCATTGAAAGCTTTTGGTGAATAAGGAATATGCCATAAGTATGCCTGATTAATGTTCTGCAAGGTGGAGTTTTATATAACATGTAATGCGTTCTTCCATTAAACACGCCATAAACAATTCATCTCTTATTTATTTTGTTGGCTCTAAATCTTGTTATTGATTAGTCAGACTGGCTTTAGGGCTAGGCTAACATTTTCCATGTAAGACAAGAGAAACCTCATAATATACAATCCTTTATCTACGGCAGTATGTCGCCAAACAATGTAAATTAAACTGCTCTGATTTACAGAGGCATCCTTATAGCCACGTTAAAGTATAAGGGTGGAATAGCAACATGAGCACAGCTCGAACATAGTCCACCGCTGCTGTTGTTCTGAGAAATATTCACTCTGGAGTTGCAGCGATTGTCCGGTGCCTTGCTCAAGTGCACCACGGCAGAGCCACAGAGGTGAACTGGGACCTCTCCAAGTAGCAGTCCACACTCCATACTTAAATCTGGTCGGGGACTTGAATCGGAGACCCTACAGCTCACTCCAGAGTGAACCGGAGCCCCTACTGACTGAGCCACTGCCGGACAAGGTCTCTGCATTTGACCCATCCTAGTGTTAGGAGCAGTGGGCTGCCATTATGTACGGCGCCCAGGGAGCAGTGTAGGGAACGGTGCCTTGAGTCTTTCCGGGACTTGGGAACTGGTGACCTTCCAGTTGCCAATTCCCTAGGGACTTTGCCGCCACCACCACCCTACAGAGCTGGACTTCAATTATTCAACTAAACCTGGCCAGAGTATGTTATCTAAGTATGTCCACAGTAAGAAAGAACAGTTTGAAAATGGCTCTGTTTCAGCCCTCTATTTGGATTACAAAGGGTTATTTCCCTTTCTAAAGTGGTCCCTGGAGTGTATAAATCAGGCATCCTCAAAGTCCGGACTCCGGTCCGGATCCGGACCGAACCACAACTGTCTCTGAACTCTGAGCAAATTATACTTTTCATATGTGTTATCTGCGAGACATCGCCACAACGCAACGAGTCAAAATGTTCCGCTATGTCCACTACAAACAGCGCTATGCATGTCCGACTGTTCCACTGTGTGTGTCTTGTCAACGCATTGGTCCAATCACATTCAGCATCCCGTCAGCGTTTTTTCCCCCCACCAACAGTCTGCGAATCAGAGGCACAGTAGGGCGGGTCTTCGCGGAATGCGGGTGGGAAAAATGCGTGTGTTTAAAAAAAAAAAAAGTCAGAGTGAGAGTTAAACACTCATCTGGTTGCATCTGTACTGTAGCTAGTAGCCTAGTTTCACCTACTGGGGTGGCATGGGGGGACAACTGCTACCCTCAAAATAGGCCTTGCCACCCCAGCTGCCACCCCAGTTGGCAGGTTTGTTTTGAAAGAAAAGTTATGGCTCATCGGACATTTATGAGAGAAAGTCTCTAATGTCCGAGTGCAAGTGAATGCAGCACAAGACGCACGGCTTATAACCCCTCCCCCGGACCTGGCGCGAGCGTGGAAATATGATTGGCGGCGATTTCATTTGAACGGTACGGCACGAAACGAGAAGCATTCGGACCGAAGTACTGAAGGAATGAGGTGCGGTCTACAATGACAGAGAAGAGACTGTCAGGTTGGCTGTACTCAGCATTG
>NW_011371339.1:0-2729 GCF_000735185.1 Notothenia coriiceps | reverse complement strand
TCAGACATTAATTATTTAAATAAAAACAATAATCGTGGCTTGATATTGAGTAAGAAAATGTTTTTATGAACCCCACCGCTTCCGGTCTTCCAAGACCCGGCCGGACAAAAAGACGCAGGCACGAAACACCACCAATAGAAATACATTGCTTTTAAAATCGTTCTGTGTGACACGAAAAAAAGGGGAAAATCGTGTTGGTGAACACAAATAAATAGATTACATTTATTTCATGAAAATATAGTTAAAGTGGCGACAGTAAAAGTAGTCATTGTGCAGATTGGTCCATTTCAGAATAATATATATGATATGTTTTATAATGATTGATCATTAAAGTGTTCTCAAAGCTGGTAAAGGTGTAGCTAGTTTGAATGACTTTGTATACTGCAGGGTAGCTTGTGAATTTACTCCAGGTGGAACTAAAGTCTGATTTAACACTTGATTATATTTCACATCATTCATCCACATCTGTGAAGTAACTAAAAAGGTATTAAATACATGTAATGGAGTAAAACTACACCATTTACCTCTGACTTGTGTTTACTGCCAACCTAAAAGTACCTCAAAAATAGTAATCAATAATGTATTGAAAAGTTATTTGGCTGATTGTTTTATATTGGCTCAGCCAGGTTATATGGGATGCCCAGTCTACGTATAGATGGGTCACTCATTTTGAAATATTAAACTTAGTTTTCTTTTCTTTAATTTTTCATCCTCATGTAGAATGCTATTATGAAACACACATTTGGTTGTTTATCATAAAGAACATCTGATTTAATGTGAGGTAGGGAAATAATCATTTGAGTATATAAATATGTAATTTACAACAGCTGTAAGATGCTTGAAAAGCGCTTGAATTTGACTTTGGAAAAGGTGTAAGAACCCTGATTTATTGACATCACACAGGTAAATTAATATTTTGTCAAAAATATATGAAAGAAAGTAGGGTACTTCTGTATGTATACTTGCTGTTTTAGTTTTTGTTAAACAAAAGCAGAAAATCTCCATATACGAGAAGGTAAAAACTGAGGTTGAATTGATTGTGAAAAGAGTTGACAAGTACTTTCTTAAGTCGATGGATGATCGATTAGTTCACTTATAGCTGCAGCTCTAGCTTAAATTATAAAAATGACTTACCAAAGGGTGGCGGTCCCATCCCTGGCGCAAGTGGAGGCGTAGCTTTAGGAGCCGCAGAACCTGCAAGGGACAACGGGAAATGAGAGATATTCACAACTCAGGCTTACAACCAACAGGAAATCCTTTTTACTAAACCAATTTCATAGAAGACAAACTTACGGAGTCCCTTAAAAGCAAGAACTTCATATGGCTCCTTCAGAATGACCTAAAAGCCACAACAGGAACAAAAATATGTGAAATCCACAATCATGAATAAAATAAGCAAACCCAAAACTCAAATGTAAAACCTTGAATCGCAAAAGTAAGAATCTTTTATTTAGAACCGTTGGGAAAACACTGCGTAAAGTCGATACTCCTTTTTCATTTATTTGACAGTAAAGGCTCAGTCAAAATGCAGCCTTACAGTTAATCTGGCACAATGTAAACTGAAATGCCAGGCAAGCCTACAATAAACACATTCGTGATAGATTGTTACCCCTCACAACCTTTGAAATAGATTTCTAATCTAACTTATTAATGACGTTATGACTTATATTGCAGTGCAATAAGCCTTTAAGTTCATGGATGTAGCACTAAAACTAGACCTTCTAGATCAGGGGTTTTCAAAGTGTGGGAAGGTGAGCCTCCCCTCAGAGAACATAAGAACAGCCGCGCCCCCCCCTCCCAATTATTATTGCTATTATTATTATTATTATTATTATTGTTGTTGTTGCTATAATGCAGGGGTATTCAATTGCATTTCAAAGAGGTCCGGTAAGAGAAAATGTCATTAAATGCTCTGTTTTCGCTGTCTACCTTCCGCCATTGGAAATTACTCCGACTATTTCTCCTCTTGTCTCGTATGTGTGTGTGTGTTTGAATCTATCGTGCTGACTCACTGACTGCACCGATTTGACTTGCTGAGTAGCGTCACCTCCTTAAAACATTAAACAATAGCTTTTTTAAAACTTTTATCTTTATGTTTTAAACATATTATATAAAACTCCCCCACTACTTGGACTATTCCTTGCACCCCTCTAGAATAAGCTCGAATGGTCTCAAGCATATTGCATCAGTAACGTGCACTCAACAAGATCGCACTGGTAGCGATCGGACAATTGACTGTAGTTCAGTTTGTGTGTTGTGGAACATGCGTGTGCGTGCATGAAAATATACCACACACCCAATTAGAATTGCATGTTCAATTCACTACCCTGGAAGTTAATACAGTTGTTAAAGTTGGAACAGCCTGTGGACAGCCGTTCTTCCTTGCATGTCAGTCGCTGACACCTTCTTACAGAGGACAGGCACATCTAGCTGCAGCACGACCCGTATATTTCCGCACGCCGTGTTCTCAAGACATATTTTTTTTAACATTTTCAACATGGTGGATAAATCCTTATATGCTTCCGGCAACACACTGAACGTTACCCCGTTACACTCACCCCTACTTTAGTGGGAAGAATGAGTCTGCGTCTTTGATGCACACAGGAATAAACGCAGATCATACTCTGGCTGCAGCCTTTACCGGTATTTGCTTTTGATCAAAGTCAATGCGGAAAACCTGCACTCACACAGGTAGGTGGAGGTGAAGGGAATGAGCACTCACACAGGTA
>NW_011371338.1:0-3133 GCF_000735185.1 Notothenia coriiceps | reverse complement strand
TAATTGCCCCATGTTTATACAATTTCCATGCAGTTGCAGGAAAATGAAGCAGAATGTGTAGAATGATATAAAGATTTTCATGACCTGGTTCATGAACCAAAAAAAGACGAGGGACAGGCAGGATTAAATAAAAAACGGTGCCAATCAACCAATCACTTCAATCAATCAATGTTTATTTATATAGCCCAATATCACAAATGTTACATTTGTCTCAGTGGACTTCACAGTTTGTACAGAATATCAGTATGACAATACGACACCCTCTGTCCTTAGACCCTCACATCGTACAAGGAAACACTTCCAGAGAAAACCCACAGTTTAAAGGGGAACATGGGAGAAACCTCAGGGAGAGCAACAGAGGAGGGATCCCTCTCCCAGGACGGACAGACGTGCAATAGATGCCGTGTGTAAATCGAAGAGATAATACATTTTACAGCGTAGGTAGACCAAATGTTTGGAAATGCATGTGTCTATAATAAGAAGATGAATCCACGAGGATGTCAACAATCCTGTGGGAGCCATCAGGGAAGTAGTATGGTGAGAGTCAGGCAGGACCGCAGAGACAGGTTCAGCCACGACTCGAAGTCCAGGACTCAAATCCAGAACTCAGGATAGAGGATCCAGGACACACGACCACAGCAACAGGATCAGCCACGACTCAGGATCCCAGCGTAGATAGACACCAAAAAGACATTTGGGGGAGGCTGGGTTATTGGGAACATGAGAGTACACAGGTACAGACAGAGAGAAGGAAGAAGTAAGGTGTCCCCCGACAGTCTAAGCCTATAGCAGCTAAACTAACGTGTCTACATACATGCACTCCCTTAGGATAGGGTGAGGGAGAAGAGTAGGAACTAAGATGTATGCGCCACATCTATACCATGAGCGCATTGCTCCTAAAAAGTTGTAATGTGCGCTACACAGGTCATATTATCTCTGCTGCTCTCACACTGCGAGCACCATCTGACCCTACAGTTGTAACCCTGTCCACTTTCTCACACTCCTTTGCAACTTCGAGAAACTGCTTTCTGTCCCGCAGCTCTCCATCCCACCCTGACCTGCAGCTGTGGAGGTTGCCGTGGAGACGAGAGGAGGGGTCCAGGTCGGCCTCCAGCCCGAGAGGAGAGACCTCGATCTGCTACGTGAGCAGCGAACACTGCTACCAGAAACCAGGTGCATCATGGGAGAAATCCGAGGAGAGAGACAAGGAGACGCAGACGGTGGTGGTGAAGCAGGAGCAGGAGGTACACATTTGTGTTTACTTGCACTCTCTTATCTGTTTTATTGTGTTGCTCTGTTGGAGGAGCCTGGGACCTGAGATTTTCATGGACATAACTACACTGTAGCTTTGTACGAATGACAAAGAAAGCCTTGAAACCTTAAAGTTTATAACTTAATTACAGATTTAAAGCAGTCCGGAAAAATATACAATATTGTCTTGTACTCCTTGAAACTACCGACACTTTTTTAGCCACCTTATGCTTTTAGTCGTTTTCCCTTTCCTGTGTCGTTTCTTTACTTCAGGAACAACACACACTCGCGCTTCTATTGGCTAGCGCTCCAACACATTGTTCGTGATAGGCTAAGGGGCGGGACATCTATAAGCAGGTTGACCAATCACAACAGAGCCGGCCAGCTTGCCAATCAGAGCAGACTGGGCTCTGGTTTCAGACAGAGGGTGAAAAGAGGTGCTGCAGCACAGGCAGTATGAGAAACATTAAGAGCTTTTTGAACATTAAAGCATGGAGACATGTCCCAGTAGAGACACTACATACTGATATACACCTGAACATCAGCAGGAGAGGACTCTTTAAAGTAGAGACACTACATACTGATATACACCTGAACATCAGCAGGAGAGGACTCTTTAAAGTAGAGACACTACATACTGATATACACCTGAATATCAGCAGGAGAGGACTCTTTAAAGTAGAGACACTACATACTCATATACACCTGAACATCAGCAGGAGAGGACTCTTTAAAGTAGAGACACTACATACTGATATACACCTGAACATCAGCAGGAGAGGACTCTTTAAAGTAGAGACACTACATACTGATATACACCTGAACATCAGCAGGAGAGGACTCTTTAAAGTAGAGACACTACATACTGATATACACCTGAACATCAGCAGGAGAGGACTCTTTAAAGTAGAGACACTACATACTGATATACACCTGAACACCAGCAGGAGAGGACTCTTTAAATGAGACTGCTGAAAATGAGGTTAGCATTTAGCTCCAATCATCGCTATGTCTTATAATATCTTCACACAGCTGACATTTTATGAGGTCAGGTTTTTAATGTCTGCCTTTTAGAGTTGCCCTTTCCAGCTTCCATTGTTCTGCTTCTCCTCCTCCTGTTATCTGTGTTAGCTCCTCTTAATGAACAAAGTGTGACTTGGCATTTCATGTGAACCTCAGGTGACGTAAGGGTGGTGTAAAAGAAATTCAAAGCTTGTCTCATAGAAACTCAGAGACCTTTAGCAGAAGCTGTTCCTCGTGTTCACAGGAGCCTGCTGTTGCTAAGAGACCACTGCAAACCAGTTTGAAGCTTTCTGCTTGAAAATGTGGAATTATTTATACCTGCTAATGCTCTGTGAGTGTGAGGGCTATGGAGAGAGCTTCGGAGGACTTAGTTTTATGATAAAGAACGTCCCTTTTTCTCCATATCTTCACTTCTTCCTCCTATACTTATTTTCCATCTACAGTATAACCATCACTGATCTTCATTGCATCTTAAAAAACACTTCTTGCTTCATTTTCATGTTTTATTTCAGATTGTCTCTTTGATGGTTTCCTTTCATGAAACAAGTTTTGTCTGTTTTTGTAGGAAATAAAGCTTGAAGATGTGGAGATGGGACCAGCTGATGCTACAGCAGATGCACACTCAGTGACACACACAGACACACCGCCCCGCATAAAGGCAGAGAGCCACACACACACTGCGGAGCCTCGTCCAGCGTCCGAGGCCGAGTGTCAGCTGAACCTGCTGGAGCACGTGGAGACGCTGCACCATCAGATCAGCGCCAGGATGGACCTGATAGAGCGGGAGCTGGACGGTAACACACACACACACACACACACACACACACACACACACACACACACACACACACACACACAC
>NW_011371337.1:0-4814 GCF_000735185.1 Notothenia coriiceps | reverse complement strand
CGGTTGAGGTCTGTGCCGTAACAGGTGCAGTTTAAGGTCCCGGTGACCTGTCTTCCTCACAGTCGAGTCTACGGGTCAAAAGGGTTCACTCGGTTAAAATCGGTTGATTCTGGGTTGTTCTATTTAGAAATGAACAGGGCACTTGCACATACTTCCATACTGCCTGGGATTGCTGTTTGATATCATTTCCCATTCATCTTATATTGAAAACGAGATGATTTGGTACTCGTGTTGAGCACCATGAATCAATGTATTCACTGATTGAATTGTAGCTCACTGTAACTTAACTGCCTCTGCTTTAATAGGACTATCATTCTCTCATATCCTGTTCTTCTGTGGCTCGAGAGCTTGAGGCTTAACCCAGCAAGGTAATTTGATAAAAATCCATCAAACTCAAGCACTGACAGTGTTGTCCTTCCAGGAGTGGATGTATCCGTCTATGTTGAGCACGGGGGTGACATAGAAGTCCATATTCGTCATCATCATCGCTTGCATCTTTGGGTCCGTTTTGTATGCTTGAGGGATCTGATTTGTGAAAAACACAAGTGCCAGATTAATATATTGGAGGATATGTCGTACAAAATCATATTCACTTAAAGGAAAATTATGTTTTTTTTAAAATTACCTCTCTGACAAAGTACTGACAGAAGGCCGGGGCGATCCATTCTCTGGCGTGTATACCACAGTCCATCCAGATAGCTTTCTTTTGCTCCCCTGTATTAACGCCAATCTGGAACACAAATTCATATACACTGTAAAACATTTCATGTCAGTTCAACTTGCAAATGAAAATTCACCTGCTGCCTTGAAAAAGCAAATCAGGTCAACTTGAAGACAATCTTTGTTTAAACTCATTAATGCAAGTAAATATCGTTGATATGACTTAAAGGTTCTAGTTGTGTTAACATTGTTTTGCAAGTTGTCTAAGTTGATTTAACTTTACACTCAGAGTTGAAACAAATACCAATCTTACATTATCAGTGCAAATAAAACCTTATTGACCTCGTCAAATAAACTCACATTTCAGTATTATTAGAACTCACATTTTCAAGTTCTGCATTTATATAACTCATCATTTCAAGTTAAGAAGATTGTAATACATTTATTTCAACTTAGATCTATTAGTTATATTGACTTCTAATTGCAAGTTTACATAAATTAAGAATAATTCTTGCAGCGCATTTGTTCAGATATATAATATTTATTTCAAAAGAATATGTTGTACATCAACTTGAACAAGGCATTTGACCTCAGCCATGCCTTCACAACAGGATTATCCATAACCATGTTGGACATTGTTTGAAATACAAAACATTTAAGTGTTTACACATTGGTTCAATAGTTTCCGAACAGTTTTTAGAAAATCTACTGAATATGAAAAAGAGGGTTCATTGTGAAATGTTAACCAGATATAGCTTCTTATTTGGCTACTGTTGAACACAAACACACACAAAAACAACAATACACCCCAGTATCATTATGGTATTTGCTCATTTTTTATCTGTGTCGGAAATCAATGGTAAAAGTGGCAACAGACAACATCTTTGCTTCAACATCTCATTCTGTAGAAAATGACTTCATCAGCCTTCAGAGTTGTTTTTACCTTGAGCAAGCTAATAGTCCTCTTCTCATAGGTCTGTCCATATTCCACTATAGTCACAAGTTCAGGTTAATTATTTGCAGCCTGAACCATCCAGTCTGTGATCTCTATGGTGGAATACACACAACACACATTAGATTCTGTGTATAGTGGTCTGTCAAAATTAAAAAAAGTGTAATAGTGAGAATCTGCTTTCTCACCTCTGGCATTGGATGGTATTTGTAGTAGTCATACTCCACCCTGTTGCACATCCAAATACATAAGACACAGAGGAACAAGAAGACATAACACGTGCTAATCAACCATTTTGGAGTCTTTAAAAGTAAGGCTTGATGCATTCGCCTTCTGTAAGTCAGTATTTGACCGAAGATGTGACAAACCTCTCCAGTGTGGCTGCTCCCACCACTGAAAGCAGCACCACAAGGCTCAGACCCACCGAGAAAAGCATTGCCACTTTTTGAACGTAAACTCCTTGTTTGCAACTGTTGCTGACACGGACCAGCCTTTATAGAAGACACGCATCAGATAAAGATACACCTTTGCCTCGACTGTGGACTATTTACACTATCACTGTGTTTGTTAATGGCTCATCTGGGCTGAGATGCTTCCCTTTATTCCTTAGAACAGGAGGGGGGTGTTTATTAATCTTAGTCATTGTTTTGTTTTGATCAGGGTCAGATGGTTTACAATTTAAAAACATAGCTGTAAAAATACTGATCCCACTTTTAGTAACAACTTTCTTTCTCTTGGCGGGATTATCTGTTCCAGTATGACCTTTTGTTTTCTCAACTGCTCCCTTTTCATTGCATCCCCTCCAGCTTTCCTCAGTGTGTTGTGATTTTTCGTTTGTTATATTTGGTTGTAGCAGTGTCGCCCGCTATTAAACAAAAATATTTTGGCTTTTGGAAATCAGTTTGCTCTTTCTTTTATCCCGGGTTTTTAAAATATGTTGTTACTTACCTTTCTATCTAGAGTTTTGGGCAGCGTAACACTGTGGATAAAAGAAAGAGAAAACTGATTTCCAAAAGCCAAAATATTAATAGCGGGCATCACTGCTCCAACCAAATATAACAAACGAAAAATCACAACACGCTGAGGAAAGCTGGAGGGGATGCGATGAAAAGGGAGCAGTTGAGAAAACAAAAGGTCATACTGGAACAGATAATCCCGCCAAGAGAAAGAAAGTCCATTCATCCATTCATTAGA
Organism: Notothenia coriiceps; assembly: GCF_000735185.1. NCBI lineage: Eukaryota > Metazoa > Chordata > Actinopteri > Perciformes > Nototheniidae > Notothenia > Notothenia coriiceps. Next base: position 2,008 of record NW_011371337.1, on the reverse strand, counting down.
AGACTCACCCAGAACCACAGTCTGGTATAGTCTTTTTTTTTAAATGCAACCTGCACCCTTGTCTTATAGTATAATACCATCATGTTCAGCCACACAGGAGAATATGTCTGACAATATGAATATAAGAGGGAGAAGATAAGATAAGGCACATTTTGTAAAGAAGGCGTGAACGGAAAAAACAATGGTCAACACAGATTGTGATAAATGCAGGTTCAACACAGGTTCCTCTGTTTAAATAAAGGCATGTTGATACACTATAAAATAAAAGGCTGTCCAGTTTTATGTGTGGGTAAACAGGGACTTTACATAACGTACGTAACAAACACACACACATATATATAAACCCAAACAATGTTCATTTACTGCAATTTTTAGTAGCCGTTTTAAGTTTAGTGCTAATTAGCTAAACTAGCATGCAAACACACTTAACTAAACATGAAAATGGCTAGCTTTACAACAATCTGTTTATCATTTATGGCCCGATTCCATACATGCATTTAGGTAATTATTACCTAAAACATTTGTTGTAGCTTGTTCAATTATTATTGGATACCATTGATCATCATCATTATATAAGACCATGAACTGGACATGGTGTCATTGCGTTATCTTATTTTCCATTCCCAGGTTGGCAAGCTTTCACATAGGCTATCAGTAAATGTGGCTCAGTAATAGGTTATTTGGCACTTAAACAAAACTACATTTAGGTCTTTATAATATACCAGAGGCAGAAAACATGTTTTATTCATCAGTGAGGCTGAAATGTCCTGGACTCACACCTGACATCATGTCCAACTTCCGGCCCATCTGGAATCTCCCCTTCCTATCAAAACTACTCTAACGTGTTGTAGCCTCCCAACTGAAATCCCACCTCAGCTCCAATAACCTGTTTGAACCCTTTCAATCAGGATTCCGCACAAAACATAGCACAGAAACAGCCCTCCTCAGAATCACTAACGACCTCCTCCTCTCCTCAGACTCCGGCAACCTCAACATCCTCATCCTCCTCGACCTCACAGCAGCGTTCAACACCATCAATCACACCATCCTGCTGCCCGCCTGGAATCATCACTTAACATCACAGACACTGCACTCTCCTGGCTGAAATCATACCTCACCAACAGAAACCAGTTCATCCACATCAATAACTTCACTTCCTCCACTGCCCCTCTGTCCCAAGGCGTCCTCCAGGGTTCGGTGCTTGGTCCCCTCCTCTTCATCCCCCCTTGGAAAAATCATCCGCCGCCATAACCTTCAGTATCACTGCTACACGGATGACATCCAACTCTACATCTCCACAAAAACCATCACTGTCACAACTCACTCCACACTCACCAACTGTCTCTCAGATATTAAATCCTGGATGCAAACAAACTACCTTCAACTGAACAGCGATAAATGCTGAGGGGGCTGCAGCACCCCCATCTGTTGGTGGAGAGTTGTAACTGCAACGCCAAAAAGTTCACTAAACAAGTCAATACAAAAGTTTTATTTTGAGTTACTATTTTTGAGTTAGCAGTTTAGTGTAAGCAGTCTATAAAAAGCTTCACTATATAAGAGAAAGTGACAATGCGGTGTGCTTCTTCTGTGTGTGCTCGTCAGTGCTGACAAGATCAGGGATGGGAGTTTTGTGATAGGAGGGTTTAACAACTGGCGAAAGGCAGGGGAAACATTTGGGGAGCATGAGAAGTCCCATCAACACACAGGCCGTCAACAAACTGGCAGCATTCAAACGAACACCGATGACACAAGCTGTTGCTAAAGACCAAATGACTGCATTTAATATGACGTTATTATACAGGGCCGCCCCTCCCGCAGATCACGCAGCCTGCGTGGGGCCTCACCTCGCGGACGGGGCCTCATTTTGCGGAGGGAGCGTCATCTGAAGCGCAAACGCGGCGCACCTACAGTGTAAGTGCGCCACAGTTTTGACCAAAACACACCTCTTCAAGCTGTCTTTTAATTTGTGAATTATGTTGTGTTGCTGTTTTAATACATTTTTTATTCT
>NW_011371336.1:327-2184 GCF_000735185.1 Notothenia coriiceps | reverse complement strand
CTACATTAAATCCATCAGCAGTGACCCCACTGGTGATCTCTGAAGAGTTGACGTGTCTGAAAAACGATGGTTGTTACCAAGTGGCCGAATAGGACTACAGAAGTCGTGGAGGTCGTTGTACGTCATTACACCGAACACGTAAACACTCCTCTAAGTTAGTTTCTGTTCTGCTTGAAAGCAAGTCCCTGCCTCCTGCAGACTGTTCAAACAAACGCTTCAACTCGTTCCATTTAGAATCTGTGTGTTTGAATATGGATCTGAAGTTGGCGTGACGTTGAAGCGTTGAAGCAGCGACCCTGCTGTAGTTCCTTTATAGCATAACGTTAGCATTTTGCTTCTGGCGACTAGATTTATGATTCAAAAATAATAAAAGTAGGGCAGACCTGTGGAGATTATCCAGCTGAACAAAACATGATCCGTCTCTTCAATGTGTTTCAACCACAGACCTTACTTCAAGCTATTTTCCAAAGTCCTATGGAGAAATCGCATTGCGTTTTTGTCAAAGGAACCGGAAATAGTTTACTTCCTGGTTTTAGGACGCGTCACTGTGGTACTCTATGTAAACTCACACACACTATTACGTTCCCTACTGGGCTAGGGGAACCAAAGGGAAGCAACACAAACCAGAATGGAATTTGGTAAAAGTTATAAGTAGTTTTATTATAAATATAGTTTGTGTGAACAAAATAATAGGGCCTATAGCCTGGCACCAACAAAGGGCCAAAACCGGTTGACAACAACCAAAATAAAGAGACTCCAAAAGGGAGTTTGACAGATATACACAGCGAGAAACCAAAACCTCACTAAACTGTGGTACATGAAACTGAAAAAGCTGTAACAAAACACAGCTGTAACATCTTTACCTATTTTCTAACTACTTTCTGTCTTTGGTGCATCTGTTGTGTGCTACAGGAATCATGATTAGATTCCATTAGATGGACGTCAAAAGATGCTTAACATCGGGGTATCACTGAGCTGCATGAAGAGTGGATTAAAGTTGGACGCAGGGAAAAAAAGGCTTGAGATGCATTCAGACACAAAGCTAATTCATTCTGTCTTATTTGTATTGACCGCTGTATTGAGTTCTTAGCTGATGGACAACTTCCTGACAGTATACACAGTTTAACTTGTTTTCCTCCAGGCCTTTTCTGCAGTTTCTCGTGTATTCACGAAGCCCAGCGGGGGATTTCTCTGCAAACACATTTTTAACTTTAGCCTCTCCGTGTCCGCCTCCACTCGTATCACCTTGGAGCGTTTCTGAATCTATTGGCCTCTCTTGGCCCCGTTCGATTTATTTTGTCTGCAATGCTGCCCCGAAATTCAACTCTGAGTTGCATCTGCACACACCTTCGGGCTCAGAGGAGGAAAAACAGGCCAGACACATCTTGAGAATGTAAATAGTCTCTTAGTGTTGACAGCAGATTACACAAAACACACTTCTACATCTTCTTTTAAAAAACAACTTTTGGCAAACTTTGTGATGAACACATGATGCTCCATTTACAGGCCTTTGTGTCCTGTGATCATGTCTCTGTGCATCTAAGTGTTGCAACAAAACCTTTAAAACTATGAAAAAACAACCATTTGTTGCTTGATGTTTGGATCATTACAGCGCAGAGTCCTGCATCGGGTCGGGTATCCGCGGGTACCCGACGGGTGACCCGCAAAAAAGGTGATTTGCGGGTGGTATTTTTTCAAACGCTTTTTTCCGGGTTCGGTTCTGGGTAAAACAAAGATGATGCGGGTCGGGTTGCGGGTGTTGCATAATAAATATATTAAAATAATAATAATTTAGTTTAATGTTTAAATCCTCAGACCTCTCCCCCGCGGGACCGAGCATAATCATAACCTCTGCAG
>NW_011371336.1:0-211 GCF_000735185.1 Notothenia coriiceps | reverse complement strand
TCCTAGATGCAGAAAATAACCAACATCCCAGGCTTTTTGAGCCAAATATGCAACTGTGTGTGTTAATAATTGCACGTTTTCACTGCTTATATATATGCGGGTTCGGGTCGGGTTGCGGATCTTGTGCCGGCGGGTCGGGTCGGGTTGCGGAACTAATTGGCAATATGTGCGGGTAGCGGGGCGGGTTCGGTATTGCACGTCACGGGTGCGG
>NW_011371335.1:0-1409 GCF_000735185.1 Notothenia coriiceps | reverse complement strand
CTCAGTGAGAGGGACCATGAACACACCTCAGTGAGAGGGACCATGAACACACCTCAGTGAGAGGGACCATGAACACACCTCAGTGAGAGGGACCATGAACACACCTCAGTGAGAGGGACCCCCCCATGAGACCAAGGACAAGTCTGACCAAATGCTCTGCTGACACTCACGCTACTTCCAGAGACAGAGGAACATTCAGAACACGTGGAGCTGTAAGATATTTATCAAAGCAACCTCTGAGGAAACATCTGTCTGCCTCTTGATCGTTATTGATCTGTGTCACATTCTAGACTCTTCCTGCTCTATTTCTATGTGTCTATCTGTTGTATTAGTGCTCTGTCCTATATGTCCAGTTCCCTCCCCTCTGCTACAATGCACACAATATCTGTTTTAATAACTGCACAGATTTTATTTCACTATAAATACTTCTAGATTAGACTACAGTATATTCTTTATGATGTCTTGATGTGATTGTCTGACCTTGAGTCGCCTCAGGATGGAGCTGACCCTCCTCTGCAGGGCGTCCCAGCGCAGGTTGGCTCCCTGGCTCTTCTCCTTCAGGAGGCAGAGGGTGTCGGTGCGGTTCTCCCGGGCCAGGCGTCGGTACTGTTTGTTGATGAGCTCCAGCTGGGTCAGGCTCTCATGGACCTGCCTCTGGAAGGACTGCAGCACACACAGGGTTAATCACCAGCAGCACCTCCTGCTCAGTGGTTCATATTCTCCCTCGGATGTTTCCTCACCTCGAACTTCTTCATCTCCTCCTTGGCCACGGTGTACAGGACCCCCGAGGAGTTGGGCAGCGCCGCGGTTCTCTCCGAGGAGACGAGCCACTCCTCGAAGCGGGAGAAGTCCTCCAGGAACTTCTGCCACAGACGCCACGTCTCCTCGATCCTGAGGCGGGGACACGTTACGTTACAAACAATGATACCAGCAGCGTTCATCAAAGACTCATATCAACCATCAAGACGTTCCCCAGGCTCTCTTATTTGTTCTCAGGTAAACACAGAACTGTGTTACACGCGTTGGAGCTCCTCATCTCCAGCTGCTCCATCCACACCTTCTTCTTTCTTAGAAGTGCCCCCTGCTCCAGAGACAGACTATACGAACAAACTAACATGCTGATCAAATAACAACATGCATATTCCTCTGCTGTTCAACCCACTGCTAATGCCACGAGACACGTAGCAGGAGCCCCTCCACTGGCGTGCTGTCCCTATATGCACACGGCCCTGTGCTGTCCCTGTGTGCGCACGACCCTGTGCTGTCCCTGTGTGCACACGGCCCTGTGCTGTCCCTGTGTGCACACGGCCCTGTGCTGTCCCTGTGTGCACACGGCCCTGTCCTGTCCCTGTGTGCACTCACACGGCCCTGTGCTGTCCCTATGTGCACACGGCCCTGCAGTGTCAGCT
>NW_011371334.1:0-4005 GCF_000735185.1 Notothenia coriiceps | reverse complement strand
ACGTGATGTGAAGGAGGTGGAGAATAAACTTCAAAAGTCAAATTGTAGATAATAAATATTGAAATATTGACAATAAAATGAACATATTTTACCGTGATTTAATTGTAATACAGGTTTAAAAATGATGCTGAAGTAACAACATACTCATACCGGTTAGTAAAAACCAACCAACAAGTCTGCAGACAGACGGCCGGCGAAAAACCTTTTAAAATGCGTGTTTTCTGAATGGAGATCGGCTAAGCTAACACAGTATATGCTCCGACCGTCCACACTCACAACAACGGCCTACAGACATAAATAAACCAGCGACTGTATTCGCCATGACACAGACAGTATGTGGTTTGTACTTGTTTAACCTTTGTCTAGTTTCTGAACAGATATGAGGAGCTGTGAGCTCTGAGTGCTAACAGCTAACGGCTGATGTTGGCTTTGTGGTTCTCATTGAAGATGACGTCACGGCTCCGCCTACACTGCGTTACTATAGTTACTTCCCCAGCTACTAAACTGTAATGGAAACGCAGCATAAAGTGAGCCTAGCCTAACGAGGTCTAGCTATACCGTACTAAGCCGAGCGAGGCCCTGCAGTGGAAAAACGCCATTAGTCGCCCGCAGGGGCAACGTGAGTTGTCCGCGGGGCATGTTCTAACAATAGCTCGCCAAGCAAATCCAAAATGTAAAAAATACACAAAACAAAAAAGGAAATGTAATTAAAATAATCTACCCTATGCATAAACGAAACCTCAATCATAGCGAACTCTATCAACTCTATATCTATCTAACAGGTGGTTAAATATGGGTTTACTGGCAGGCCGCAAACAACTTCACGGCGTATACTGCCACCCGAAGTCCCCGGCCGGAAGTCCGGAGTTGGGGACAGTTTTTTTTCTATGGCATTTCCTGACAATAGAATGACAACAGCTTTATAATTCACATCACATTAGCTTACAATAAGTGCAATTAACCAAGAGGATACTAAATCAGGACAGCTAGAATCCTGTAACGGCTTTAAAAAGGGGCTGAACCTTTGAAGTGCTCCATACAGAAATTCAAATTATTATGAATTATTACTAATTGTATTTTCATTGGCCAAGGTGCAGAGGAAGCAGGTGTGTTTCAGTGTGCAGTGGAATATAGACTTCCTGCTGTCCTGGCTCAGTCCACCCTTCAGGAGCCAGCACAGATTAATTAATTAAAAAGTGTACAAATAGATCAATACATATCAGAATATAACAAGTAGACGATGGATGACTATGCAAGGTGCTCTTGCTTGGTTGCTGCTGTGTTTGTGTGTACTGTATGTGTGTGTGGGGGGTAAAACCTAGGTGCAGGGCTAATAGGGGCTCATTAAGGAGGTTGCATTGTTAATGTGGTATGGCCCCTGCAGATCATTACCTAACCCACTAATCAGCCTGACACACACACACACACACACACACACACACACACACACACACACACACACACACACACACACACACACACACAGCTGTTTGGGCACATCAGATACAATCTAATTACTTTAGCGTCTAATTGATTAGTAATGGAGGGAGGTGGGAGTGGAGCAGGCTCTCAGGTAAAGAGGAGGCTCAGTGTGAATGCAATGACTCAGGAGGCTGCTGGGAGGTCAAAGGTCGCCTCACAGCTGAACACGCAATAACACCACAGTCTGCAACGTGTTCTGCTATGGTATCATTAACAAAGACACACATACAGTAAAGAAAGTAATGCTGGCAGATATGAGTGATGGGGGGGGGGGTGGCTGAATGTGGCTGACGGAGCAGTGTGAGACTTCTACTGTTGCCTGGAGCCTGGTGATAATGATACTAACAGCAAATCTAATATTTAGGCAAAAAAGCATTTTGTTGTAAAGCTGACGCTGCGTTGAGATGAGCAGGCAGTTGGTTAATGACCTGAACATTTGACCTCTAACCTAGCATGCTGCCTGGAGGCTAGACATGATCCATACAGGAGCAATGAAACCACAGAGCAACAAGAACAGAACTGCGCTCATATGCAGCTACTGATGACTCAGGGTGAAGGGGAATGGATGTGTTGACAGCACGATATCCATCACAGACACACGGGGGGAAATACTTGTGGAAAAGAAACATCTGTCTCCATTACAAGAGCGTCCTGCATTCCAAATCAGAGAGCTCACGGTTAGCATTCAGCGTGTGGGACTATGCAAACCATTAGCTCACCCATTGTGAGCTTGTTAGCATGTATGTCCTCCCGGGGTCAGTCTCAGTGCAGTACTCAGGGGTTCTGGTGAGCAGATACTTGGGCCAAGACTTCCTGTTCCTGATTAGAAACTACAGACGTTGAGAGGCGACGTCTATGACAGGATTGTTTTCCATTAGGCAGTTTAAAAGCTTATCTTAAGCGAATACAATCTGAATCATCAAAAGCCAATGGGTTCCCAGGTTGCATTGGGACAAATGGCCCTCAGAAGTACTGTTTAGCTGCGCTAACGCATGGAGGTATAAAGAGAACTGGAAACAGTGTTGGAGGCAGGGCCCTGTTCATTCCTATGAAAGTTGCAATTTGCTGAGCAAGACAAAAATTGATCGACTAGTTTAAAAAGAATCCGGATAAATGGGGGACTTCGGGCGATGGAGCTTGTGTATTTTCCTGAAGCTCCGCCTCCAATTTGACGTCCTCAGCTCAGTCTAATCAATGGAGAGTGAAAATAACTCTGGAGTTTCTGCTTGCTTTTTAAAAGAAAAAAATCTCTGTGCTGATTGACATACAAGTTTTTTTCGGCCCAGTGACGTCACGGACGAGAACAGAAGTGTAGTACCACCTATTGGCCACTACAAGAATTGGCTTCAAAAGCGGCCAAACCCCCGGGGGGCTTGCTCAAATGTGATTAGCCAATACTAACCAGAGTGCCTGTTGCTTCTGGTAATAGGTATTTGTTCTGGGTATTCACCAATGACTTTGCAGCTGACTGTTGATAGTTTCACATCAACCTGAGTGGATAAAACATTGAGGCTATGCTCGGATCTTGCTTCAGGTTTTTAAAGCTGCAACAATCAATACATTACCATGAACCATCTCTCGAATGGCTGTGTAGTTAAATGTGAAGGGTACAAAGACAATATTAACGAACTCCCCACTTTAGCCTCTTTCAGATCGTAGTTTCTGATTTATGAAAAAATCACCAACACATTTAGCTCTGCTCTGAATAACCTCTTCCCAGAAGAAGCTGTGTCTGTTGAAGCCAATGTCCTCTACCTGCTCAGCAGGAAACAGACTGAGAGGAAACAGGAAACAGACAACATAGACTGGCTGGGGAGCAGAGGGCAGCATATAGCAGCTAAAGAGACAGAATGTGAGCACACGGACAGATTAAGTATTATTGTTTGGATTTGAAATACAAAGTGGCAGCCCTATCAGATTGTGCGATTCTGTGTGATTTGGACTCGCTGTATTCAGGTTATGAGTTTGACATAGACCAGCATTACTCAACCAGTGGTCCAGGGACCCCCAGTGATCTGGAGGGAGAGGGTCCACAGAATAAATGGGGGATAGTTCATTTTCCCTATTTAATTCACTTTAGAAGTGAGATTAAGAGTCGTACGAGTTGATTAACTGGTCCTCCTCCACGGTTATCTCCTCAACTGTAGTCAACAACTATGAAATGCTGGTCTTACAACCACAATCATCCAATGGGAGTCTATGGCACACACACACTTGGTTGTATCAATAAACCCACTTCAGAAGCCCTTCACCTGCACACTACCAGCTGCTGAGGGCTGCTCTTTGAAGTGTGTGTGTTTGTTTGTTAAGTGTGTGTGTGAAACTTAAAAGATTAGGGCAGCAGCAGGTCTTCTTTTGTAGCTTAACCTCACTATTTATGCACGTGTCTGTAGGCTTAAGGTTAGAGGTGTGCAGTGTGTCTGTGTGTGTGTGTGTGTGTGTGTGTGTGTGTGTGTGTGTGTGTGTGTGTGTGTGTTGAACGTACCATACTCAGCTCGTAGGTGCTCTGGAATGTGTGGCTCA
>NW_011371333.1:0-3052 GCF_000735185.1 Notothenia coriiceps | reverse complement strand
GGGTGGTGGTGGGGTGGAAGCTGGGGTGGAAGCTGGGGTGGAAGCTGGGGTGGAAGCTGGGGTGGAAGCTGGGGTGGAAACTGGGTGGAAGCTGGGGTGGAAGCTGGGGTGGTGGTGGGGTGGAAGCTGGGGTGGTGGTGGGGCAGCAAGCAGCAGCGACGTGGAAGTAGCTGCAGCAATAGCAGCAGCAAGCAATGCATGGAGAGAGATCTGGCAGGTTCAATAGAGCGGCATATTAAGGAGACTCTGTTTGGTTGATTGTAGAGTGGCAAGGGGCGTTATGTATGAATGCAGCATAAGTGCTCGAGTTGACTGCCTGAACTATATATATATATATATATACAGACAGACATTTGAAGTAACCAAAGTTAGGAGAAAGTAGATTATTCCACTTTTTCCATGTGCGAGTCCAACTTATACCTCAAGAATATACCCATAGAGACATGTATATGTACTTCTACTTCTTTGAGTTCTGTGTGGTTTATCCTTGCACTTGTATCCATCATAGGCCATGACGTAGCTGTTTTCCACACATCAACCCACTGCTTTTAACACCACTGCTCCTCAGACAGTCCGTTTTGCTCAGCGAGATCAAAGAGGACACAACAAGTCCTGCATTAAAAATGGAGAGATGGGGAAATGTGCTACGAGACAGCGGATCTCTAAACCAGAGTCAGGAGTCTGTCATTTATTTACTAGTCCATCTGAAGTCTTTGAATGAATCACATGGACATAAAGATAACATCACAGGGACACATCATTAAAACAAGTGTCCTCTCAATCTCTCTTCTTTCTGTTCGGAGCTTTCTTTAAGTGCTTTTTGAGCTCTAATTCCTCACTCATTTCAGATTCGATTTGAATCGGGCGGGACATCTCTAAGAGGTTGACCAATCACAACAGAGCCGGCTAGATAACCAATCAGAGCAGACTGGGCTCTGGTTTCAGACAGAGGGTGAACAGAGGTGCTGCAGAACAGGCAGTATGAGAACATTAAAGCATGGAGACATGTCCCAGTAGAGACACAAAATACAAATGTGAACCTGAAACTGAGATAGTAGGGCCCCTTTAAGAACATATGAAACTGATAGAATAATGTATGTACAATATATAAGGGTAAGTCACCTCCATTAGGATTATTACACTTACTTTTTTAATACCACCTTAAAGCTAAAAACCTCATTATGGTCTCTCAATGTGGGAACTTCTTCAAAGTACATGTTCTGCCAAATTCTGCAGTAACTTTTGAAGCAAAACAAACTGAAATGTGCTGTTAGCCCAACTCTGTCATCTTTTTACTTCAACTGCTGATTGCTACGAGTTGAAGTGAACTTCTTCCTTTGGTAGTTTGGCTGAACTCTAATGCTTCTTGGAACCAGAGCATGAATCACCAGGATTACGACATCTATCAGAATCTTATGACATGTTGGGTTACATTTACATTACATTGTCATAATGACAATGCATTTTATCTGCTGCCCACAAGCTATATATGGCACTTGAATGTTGCCTAAGAGAGCACTTTCCCCTCTTCCTTATTCCTCTAATAGCCTGCTCACACTCACCGGACTACTTAGACTTCTATTGCTCACTCATTCATCGAGCAGCTTCCACTTCTGTTGCGTTTCAGGCTCTGGCTCGTAGATTACATCATGTTTTGCTTCATTATCACTCAAGAGCGTCTTGCTGGAGATTGACTTCAAAGTGTAATTAGTACCAAAGGCAACAGCGTCGAGCCTGGCTTCATAAACCATGTCTTGTCATTCTTAAAAAAAGTAATAATGTTGTTTTATTTCATGTTTCAAACTCTTTGTGTTTGACCCCCTTTGCTTGCTGTCTGTATGCTTGTCTGCACTCTCTCTCAGGGTTTCTAAAAGGGACTCTGATCATTTTTAACAGCCTTATAAAGCTGGCATATTTTCCAGTGAACACGTCCTGTTGCACCAGAGCCCGTTGGAGAGGTGACGTTGAAATGACCTGACATTTATGGGACGGGATGACAACAAGCCAGCTGGGGGAAGAAAGCCTGTACACAAAATACAACTAAGAGTTAGTCTCTTAAAGTTACGTTCACTCACTCATGATTGGAGCTGAGTTTTCCCAAACTTTCCTCCTCTGAAATATTCATAAGGAAACCAGATGTGGAAACAATAAGTTGTTTATCATTTAAGAGCTTTTATTAAAGGACAATTCAACACTTTGAGTGTTTTGTACTTTAGTTCCAACAGGAAAAAGCCATTCGAAGACATAATGTTGGTACATTTAACTTTTTTAAATGAGTATTTGAAGATAATATTTTGGTAACAAGGCATACTACATACTAATCATCAAATCAGAAGAAAAGAAGAAAGAAAAGGGGAAAAAACGGATTAATAATAACAGCTAATACATGCAGCTGGTTCATTCCTAGGAACATGGGGATACACTATTCCAGCTGCTGTTGTTTGCCTCCTCTTTAAGTCATCTATACACCATACATGTTGTTTACTTTAACTCTGGGTTGTTCCTTGACTTCCTGTTTGTTTGCAGAATGAATGAATAATTTCTGCAGAATACGACTCATTTCTAAACTGAAGCAATTATCAAAGCGTCACGCAGCAGCCACTGGAACTCAGTCTGGAACACTTTGCTTTCAGACAGTCAATCAGCCCTTTAACTCTCGGCTCCGTCTACTGTGGACTAAAGGAGGAAATGCTTGGTCAGTCAAGCAGTGTGCATCTGTCGGGGGTGAATACTGTGTCTGTCAAGAGTGCGTTCAATCTGTGAGTTTATTTGAGAGCATGAGGCTTAAAGGCAGATCTAACAGTAAAAGTAAGTACAATCTGTGTGTGTGTGTGTGTGTGTGTGTGTGTGTGTGTGTGTGTGTGTGTGTGTGTGTGTGTGTGTGTGTGTGTGTGTGTGAGGGCTGCTCAATTATGGCAAAAATCATAATCTCGATTATTTGGGTCAATAATTGTAATTGCGATTATTAAATGCGATAATTCATTGACTTTGAAAACATCCATTTATTGGAGAAAAGAAATGTGAACAGTATGTTTTTAACAGTTCATTACTA
>NW_011371332.1:0-2289 GCF_000735185.1 Notothenia coriiceps | reverse complement strand
GTCCGGCTAACTAACATGTCCGTGAGGAACAATACCCCAACCCATAGATCTGTGGGTGAATAATGTCAATGACCACATTACACACATCCCTTTACATTTACATTTTAATTTACATTAAAGTATTTCGTGAGGCCTTCTAAAATGTTTTTAAATATAATTAGGGTTGTAGTTGAAGAGTTTGTAAATTATTGCATTGGCAACGCAATCGGCACGTCCATTAATTCCACAACCACAAACATGGATTAACATCGATTTAATACATTAATGTAGCCTTTGTTTCTGCTAAAAGAGGTGTCGACCAGCTGGGGCAACAAGAAAATTGACTGTTAAAAAATAAATAATCAGGATATTATATTAATACTGACAATAACAACCGACCGACGGGGTAGCATTTGCCGGGGAGCGTTCTCATGGCGTCTATTATCAACGCTATGGGAGGTCTGTGAAGGTCTATGGGACGCCCTTCCCGTTGAAAACTGACTTCTAAGGGGTGACAGGGAGGGGCCCTGACCGTCCGTCAATATGTGACGGGTTGGGAGTGAGAACGTGTTGGGTTACAAGTGTCCATTATGTCCAAAGCATTTATCGGTTCTTCTTTGAGCAGTCGTTTATTTCCTCCATTTAAAACTCATTCCCTCAGTGTGTTGAGAGGGCATTTATTCCATTGTATAAACCTCCTCTTTAGCAGGGAGGCTCAGCCTTACTCCAGTTTCTTATTATTGTCTTCTTGCTTGTGATCAACAAAATCCTGGTTGCATATCATTATCAACTAGACTATTCTTTATACTTCCTATGTGTACCACATTGCACGCCTCAGTTATTCCATATCTCAGAATTCCCCCAAAATGAACATGCACATTCTTCCAAAAATGAATGTAAATAATAACCTTCCTAAAAAGGTGGTTTGCCACTTTATTATTCCTGAAACCGGCAACATGGTTGTTGTGGAATTGCATCAAGATTGCCTTGAGTCCAATTGTATGTCCGTGTCCTTACCTCGGTCACTCGAACATTTCTTTTTTGAGATATAGATAAAAAGTCAAAATGTTTGAATCACTATATCTCGGTCAAATCTTGGAAACTCATGATATGTCCATTATTAGTTATCGTACAAAACGATTTCTCTCACAATGTCTGAAGGTTTAATAATTTAAACGGATTAAAGACCTTTAATCACAGGAAACCCAGCCCAAAATTCTCACTTCCAATTCTAATTGTTCTGTTTCATCACAACAAACCATTCAGTGAATGGAAACTAACTGGATCAAATGAGTCTTGTAGTGCCTTCAATTTCTAAGATTATCAATTAGACACTGGACTGGGATGTCTGCCAAACTCATCTTTTCACTTTGCGCTATATTATTTTATAAGATTTATAATTAAATGTATTATCTTGGGCTCTGTCCCTGCGTCCTATGATAAGTTATGATTGAGTTATTTACTGTAAATACTGTTTTTAATTATTCCTTATTGGCCACAAAAAATTATGATAGGCCTATGCTTAAAAATCAGTTTTTTCATGTTGTGTGTTTTATGGGTTTTCATTTCTGTAGATTTTACACACATACGTATGGTCTTATGAATTATTATTTGTTATCTCATAGAGCAGTGTCCTTTGGAATGTGTTAAACTTTCAACCAATAATGAAAAGCTAACTTCAAAATGTTTTCCCCAAAATGTCACAATATCACACACACCCTGTGTCCACAGTGTGTTGGAGGAAAAGCTTAGTGAAGAATGTAGCCGTTCAGGTTTCTGCTTTCTGACGAGCACCTGCTTTCATAGCCTGCAGACTAACAGGCAAATTATTTCCTCACTTTGCTGTCTTTTGTCACCACCCTTTATTACTCCATTATACCTGTTGCTACGGGGCTTTCCACGACGTAACAGAGATCAGCCATCATGTGTGCAACGCGTCTGATGTGTGTGTGTGTGTGTGTGTGTGTGTGTGTGTGTGTGTGTGTGTGTGTGTGTGTGTGTGTGTGTGTGTGTGTGTGTGTGTGTGTGTGTGTGTGTGTGTGTTATGTGGTGTGATTTATAATTGCAATAATTAATTCATGCCAACAATTATTGTATCGCGCAATAACAGCTTTTTTTATTATTATTTAGAAAGTCCGATGCTCACTGGCTCTGAATAGACGTAGAATAGAACGTTTCTCATTTATCTAATTTCTCCTCCTCGACTCCTATCCTCAAGACTTAGTCCCGCCCACAAGAGATGCGAGCGGAGGACTGAGGAGGGGAACCGAGGAGAGAGGAGATGAAGCAGCAGGCGGTTAGAGAAATGAG
>NW_011371331.1:0-3358 GCF_000735185.1 Notothenia coriiceps | reverse complement strand
GGTGGGGGCCGAGGGAACCGGGCAGAGTTTTTCGCCAGTCAACAACGTGTGTTAAAGTTTTAATCTTCCGGACAAAATTATAAAAGTGCCGGTCAAAGGTCTTCTTTGTTATTTATTGAGCTTTAAAACAAATGAATAACGAATCTATATAATATAATAATATAATACATGGAGCCTCTCTTTTTCCTCCCTCTCTTCGGACAGCGTCAGTGTCTGTCTCATGCAGCAGCTGATCCAGTAATGAGTGACCCGACAGTAAAAATAAACATATTTATAACTAGTTTAGGTAGTTCGAGAGGTAATTAAAATAGCTAAGGGCGATGATCTGACTGAAGTGTGTATTTTGCTCCGTTCACCGCTGCATCACAGCGGGAGGAGCTGCAGGTGAGCAGAGCTGCGTGTCTCCGTCCTGTCAGATTAGACTTCACTCGCGTTTATGTCCATATTGAGAGAAAGATAAACAATCTGAATTCAGTGTGCAGTTTACTTTGACGCCGGGGTGAGCAGCAGAGGTGGGGAGAGGCGGGGTTGCCTCATCATTATCAGAAAATTATAGTATAGGCCCTATAGGGCGTACACACGGAGCCTTTGGACCCCCCAGAGCGTTGCGTATGCCGTTCTATCCACCTTTGGACCCGTTATCGTTTCCACAGTTGTTTACTTTCATATTCGGTCGTCCTAGTGTGGCCGAATAGTCTATATGACACTAAACAGTAACGCAAACGACTGTTTTCGTCCTCGTGGGGCTTACAGGCCCGGCATGTGTACAACAGCGTCTCCAGCGGGTCGAGCTGTCTCGTGTGGACGGATGACTTTTTTTATATTGAATTTGGTTCGTTTTCGTTATCGTCTCCGTGTGGCTCCAGCCTTATTTCTGCTCTAAAGAGTGAGGGTTGGTCTTTCTTTTCTTTGACATCCCCCTAGATAACAATAGGCTGAGGTAGGGTTATTGAAGCGGGGTTAAGCATCCCATCATCATAATTGTCGGTCATCAAGCCTTGCAGATAAACAGCCATTCATCTGTAAATACATGTCTTTAAAGTATCACTGAGTCTGTGTGAAAGACCTGCTCTCCTGTGGTGATGCCACTGTGGAGAGGAACACAACCCCTTCCCCAAGAGCTCTGTGTGAAAAGAGTGCATTGGAATTATTTTATATCAGGGCCTGAAGGTCTATGTTGGGTCGTCAGTGAGCCGCTGTTGCCAAAGTTATTGAGGTGTGTCCTGCACTGTTGGTACTATACACCCCTTGACGGCTGCTTTTTGGGCGATTTGGCTTATAAAATTGTAAAAAAGCAGACTAAAATCAAATAGGACACAGAGGGGCTCATTTTTCATTTAGTTAATCGTCTGGTTATTCATACATATACATATTTTCAGATCCCAAGGCCATCTGGAGTGAAGTGGTGAGTGAAATCTATGTGAAAATGTTCTGCAAACGCTGTTACGTGTAATGTTTTTATACTGTTCCTGCTCACTGCTTGTAGCACTTCGGTATTTGAAGTCAAATATGAAGTGCTTTATAAATGAAACCCATTATTATTATTATTATTATACCAAAGGCAAGGCTTATGTGCATTTGTGGAATAACCTTGAGAGGGGCCCATGTTTTTGTACAATGTGCAATAAAGGCATCTGCTTCTATTCTTCTATGGTTAATCCACACCATTTTGTTTACAGATCAAGCCCGGAGACTTTGCGATGTCTCACGGCCCGTCCACACTACAGCTTCGACAGCTTCAAAAACGGTTTCCAACGCGTCTGCCCATTCACTTTGAATGGGGTGACGTCACGTTGCCTCGCTTTTCGCCGAACTGAATTGTGGGTAGCAGAGCGGAGCTTTCCTGGCTGCAAAAGTTGAGCAATGTTCAATTTTTGAAGCTTCTGAAGCTTCTGAAGCTTTCGGTGGAAGCGTCAGCCAATCAAATCATATGCCAGTACAAGCTCTAGCCAATCAAACCGCTGCTTGTGTGTCAGGGGCGGGAGATTCGTGTGATTGGTTGTTGGTCGAGCTTCAGACACGCCCGCCGGCAAGCTTTTTTTGAAGCTGTAGTGTGGACGGGCCGTTAAAGTGCATCTCCTGGATCCAGACACAGGAGACTCTAGGCAGCAACAGTCCTCCTCCACCGCCTGGCACAGTCTGACATACAGGAGGGCTCTGTGTTGAAATGTAGTTTTCTTTCTCTACATATATATTATTCATTAGAAGGGACAAATCCTTAAAATAAGTGTTGAATCAAATGATCAATCAAAGTATTATAAATATTAACTCTCTTGTTATTGTTTTACAGACATTGATAATACAAACACATACAGTAGTAGTTGTAGGGAAAGGCAGGGATGGGGCTGCCAAATAGTGAACACTCCAGCTGTTTGAGGTCAAGCCTTGCTTAAAAGCACCTCTGCCGTGTGCACCCATCCAGCTACCAAGTGTAAGTGCCACACTAAGTTTGAACCAATTCAAAGCTGGTGTTATCCGTGTTCCAAACCTTAAAACTCACTTAAAGTGTTTTTGATTTGTTTCCAGATCTCTTTTATAATTTACTGTTTCCACCAGAAGCTGCTGTGGTCATCACCACTAAGCCTGACTCTGAATCTTCACAGAGAAAGCGGTTGAGAAGAGAAAGGATTTTGCATGAGAAACAATATGTCAGGATTCTTATGATATGTCACGTTTGTAGTTTTGAATGTCTGGTTATGGGTGTTTTCCTCCTTGTATATTGTCTGGTCCTTCTTCCTGTGTTTTTCCTCCCTGTCGTTAGTTTCCCTGGTGTGTCTGATTGTGTTCACCTGTGGCCCTTGTGTTTCTACTCCCCTGCCCGGCTGTTTCTCGTCTTGTGATTACCCCTACCTGTATTTAGTCTTGTCTCTTCCTGTGTTCAGTGTTGGTTCGTCTTTTGTTGGTGACTGAGTTCACCGGTGAGTGTTCTGTTTTGTCCGAGTTATTTTCATTATCCTTGAAATAAAGGTTAATCAGAGTTATCTGCATTTGGGTCCTGCTTCCTTCACTCAACCGTAACACAATAGGCGCTTTCACACCGGAGTACTTTTCCCAGTATAGTTCCGATATTGTTCCGAAAATGTGCGTCCGGAACTAGAATTTAGCTCATGAGAACCTTTCCACCCCTTTTTCCGTCCCTGCTAGAGAGCAGGGACTTTCGTTGGAGAAAAATGTTCCTATGTCTGATTGGCTGGGCGGATTGCAAACCACGCCCCGAAAAACTCTCAAAAAGTTTTGTGAAGCCGCCATTGTATTTTCCTCGCATTAGCATTATTAGCATTAGCATTAGCCCAGCGCAGAAACGCAGAGAGACTAACTTATGGCAACACAAAAGAAAACATGGGAGCGGTGGAGATGA
>NW_011371330.1:0-2259 GCF_000735185.1 Notothenia coriiceps | reverse complement strand
AAGGTCTGAGTACTTCTACTTTTACTCAAGTACAGGATCTGAGTACTTCTACTTTTACTCAAGTACAAGATCTGAGCCAAAAACCGGCCCTGTCCACCATGCTAAATGCATGTCTGCATAAATCTTAGTTATGATCGGTCATAATAACACAGAATTTGGTGATAATTAAATTGTTTACAGTGAGATTTACTCCCATACTTTTGGCCATACTCACGCAGCCCTACAAATGAATTGATGTTTCCACACAAATGTTCTTTAGCAAGTGTGCAGAGCAGTGTTGATTTAAAAAAGCAATTTGAAGGTTGGATATTTGTAAACCTTTTTTTGTGTATTTCAATTAATAATTTAAGATGTAAATGAATTCCAGTTTATTTGTAATAGCCTACTTTCTATTTTTATTGTGACATTTGGTGGCATCAATGTGTGCATTTGATACAGATAATCAATCAAGCAGTTGCTTTAGGGCCACAGTGTATATCCCTTAAGGTCAAATCATGAGATCCTCGACCTCCCCCCCCTATCAAATCCCAATTTAACCCCTGCGCACCACCACGCACTGAACCAGTCCCTGAACGTACCATCACACACTGAAGAAGTCCCTGAACGCACCACCACACACTGAAGAAGTCCTTGAACGCACCACCACACACTGAAGAAGTCCCTGAACGCACCACCACACACTGAACCAGTCACTGAACACACCAGCACACACTGAACTGAAATTATTCCTCCTGTCATATCAATAAAATAATCAAAGATATTTAATTAACATTATATTTAAATTTTATAAATAGGAGGATTGTAATAATAAAAAGAAAGACTAACATGTGTAAATATTAATGCTGATTGCAAGACTTCTTATTGGTTAAAGTGAAAGTGTTCCTCCTGGTTGATCAATAAAGTTTATTTTAATTATTATTATAAATATATTATATCTGTTAGTAAAGTTATTTCCTTAAGGAGGCTGAATAAAACATCACGAGGACAAAACATCAAACAATAACATCGCAGGACTTTATTTAATTGAACTATTTAATTATCATGATCAGAAACAATGTACTACTTCCGGGTACGCTGCTGCTGCTGCTATAGAACTGCATTTCCCAGAATGCCTTGCGCTGTCAATAAGGAAGCGTCTCAGGTATATTTCTCCCGTTGTTTGGATGTCTTTCACCTCAAATGCAGCTTTTATCCTCCACTGTTCTCCACTGTTCACCGCTGTTCATCAGCGCGAGGTGTTTCTGAACCAGGTACATTAATGTCATATTCTAAAACGTGGAGTATTTGTTCGTTTCTGTGTTTGTATGATACGTAACTTTGGACGTTGATATTATAAACACTTGATTAACCCTCTTTTCTTTATGTTGATGTTGTCTGTTTACCTTGAACATGTTGGTTTGTTGGGGAAGTATTTATGTTGGTTAAAGTTTACACTCTGTTAAGGTTACAGAAAGGTCATTTAAGGTCCTTCTGTGTTCATAACATATGGATTTAAACTGAACATCGCAGGTTCCCGTAGTATACATCAAGATTCAATTGGTAAAACGTTTTTAAGCTACTGTGATTGGACAATAGGGCTAAAGAAAGGTCCTTTAAGGTCCTGAAGGGTTACAAACATCATAATGAGATTCCTATACTAAGTATTTGCTCTGATAATATATTCATACCAAACTGTGGCAGGGTGTGTACTTTTATTCTGGAAAATATTATCGGTTATTGTTTAGCTTTACCAGCTTTGAGAACACCTTTAACGATCAATCATTATAAAACATATCATATCTATTATTCTGAAATGGACCAATCTGCACAATGACTACTTTTACTGTCGCTACTTTCACTATATTTTGATGAGAATACTTTTCTACTTTCACTTGAGGAACATTTTGAATGCAGGACTTTTACTGTAACAGAGTATTCCTACAATCTGGTACTTCTACTTTTACTCAAGTACAAGATCTGAGTACTTCTACTTTTACTCAAGTACAGGATCTGAGTACTTCTACTTTTACTCAAGTAAAATCTGAGTACTTCTACTTTTACTCAAGTACAAGATCTGAGTACTTCTACTTTTACTCAAGTACAAGATCTGAGTACTTCTACTTTTACTCAAGTACAAGATCTGAGTACTTCTACTTTTACTCAAGTACAAGATCTGAGTACTTCTACTTTTACTCAAGTACAAGATCTGAGTACTTCTACTTTTACTCAAGTACTAGATCTGAGTACTTCTACTTTTACTCAAGTACAAGATCTGAGTAC
>NW_011371329.1:0-202 GCF_000735185.1 Notothenia coriiceps | reverse complement strand
ACAACTGAACTACGTGACATAAGCTCTTGCCATGGGGATTACTCTCAACTTTAAAGTTACTGTTCAGAATAGGGAAGATATTGAACTGGGATAGTCAAGAAGCACAACAGAAAGCAACAACGTAGGACATAAGACAAGGAGGAAGCTATGTGTCTTTGTAAGTCCTAATCAGAGTACAAATGAGTATCAGTGTAGAAGGGAA
>NW_011371328.1:0-15728 GCF_000735185.1 Notothenia coriiceps | reverse complement strand
CTGTATGAGAAACCAATGTGAGTTTGGAAAATTGCACAATATAAATCTATTCTAGTAGACCTCAATGGAAATATGATCAGTAGAAAAGGATGCAGTGATGAGAGTGGGATTGTGGGAAACAAAGGGATGAATGGTCATGTTTTGTAGATCTTGTCAATACATATATGATATATCAATCAATCAATGTTTATTTATATAGCCCAATATATTATATATATATATTAAATATATATATTTGCATTGCATACTGAGGTAATCCAAAACGATTGGAAAGTAATGAGATTACATTCATTTTATATTGTGATTGATACGGTAAGTGAAGCAGGTAGGACCCAAACGTAGATAACATTTGATAATACCTTTATTTCAAGGTCTAGAGTAAACTTGGAACAGACAAAACACGCTCCGGTGAACTAAGTCACGAACAAAAGAAGCACCAACACTGAACACAGGAGGAGAAAAGACTAAATACACAGAAGGGTAATCACAGGACAAGAAACAGCTGGGCAGGGGAGGAGAAACACAAGGGCCACAGGTCAACACAATCAGACAACTAGACACACCAGGGAAACTAACGACAGGAGGAAAAACACACGGAAAAGGACCAGACAATAAACCAGGAAGAAAACAAGACAGGGAGAACAGCAAAATAAACCCAAACATACAAAAGTACAAACGTGACATAACATAATAATCGTAACACCATCTGGTTAATTGTCACATTTAAATGATTTGACCTTAAGTGTAAATGCACACAAAAAGTTCCCCGAGTTTTGTTTGTGTAGTATTCTCTGAAATGTAATCTTGAATGAGCTCTTTTCACCCAAAATCTCAGTATTTATTCACTTTACATTTTCTTTGTTGTACTGGCTTCTCTGCACCTCAACACCTTTTTTTCACTTGGTTATTTTAATGCTTTACTCTCCTCTCCTTGATCCCCTTTCTTCAGTGCAAACCTCCTCTATTCATTCTCATCCTGCCCTCCTGTAGCCTGTTTGTCCTTACCTGTCTTTCTATCACTCACATCAGTTTTCTGAATCTCACCTTTATTTTTTCCACAATCCGTCAATCATTACCTAAAATACTTTCTTTCTCTCAACTCCTTGTTTTCCCCTTCCCCTTTCACCCTGCTGCCTCCTTTTAAGGTTGTTGAATGTCAGATGTGTTAACAAACCACATGAGGAGGCACAGGCAGCGGGATCTAAAAGAAACCTAACCTAATGAGCAAAAGACAGCCGGTGCGGTGAACATGCAGTAATAGGGCAGAGGTGGTGAGCATTAGGGAAAGATCAGAGAGGTGAAACACTCAAAGTGTATGTATTCATGTGTAAGCAATAGGTCATGTGTGGGAGGGACGAAACACTCTGTGATTCATATTTTATTATGCGTTCCTCAGACTGAAACATGGATATGAAATGATTTGATGTTTTGTGTCACTTTTTATCTATTTCTTTCTATTGAATCAATTTTTTTCATGACTAGCTCAGAGTGTTTCCCCGAGCTAAAGTGCTACAACGCGCTGGCGATGATTTTACCAGGCACGCCAGTGAAAATGTCAATGCATATTTTTGTCAGTACAGGATAAGGTGAGAAGGTGCACTTTTATGTAATTGTAAAATCTATGTTATGTCTCGCAATTGATTCTGGTAAAATAGAAAAGAAGAGTTCTAAATGTTTCTCTGGAAACAAGAATACAATAGTAATCATTGCACGCATTGTCTACCCTAACCACCCCCCACTGTGTTACTCACATGCAAATATATCTGGGTTCTGAAGGAAGCAGACTGAGAGCAGCAGAACCCAGCAGTGGATTAGCAGCAGTGTGAGGGAGGCAGGATCCAGACACTTTCCTCTTGGAAGTCAAGCCAGCTAATCCGACCCCAGTGCTTACTCTATCAACCCCCTACCAGCTGCACTTTGCCCCTGCAAACAAACAGACAGAAAAACAAACAAAATATGACCCAGCCTTGAAGATTTAGATTTAGATGTAATCTGAAGTAAGGCATAAATATTTATTAAACAGGCCTACATGCAAGGAAAAGATAACCCTGATGTTATATTCCAACCTTAGATGCATACGCGCACATTGCATATCCCTGAAGGGTGTACGTGGTACATAACACCACAGTAGTCTGGCACTTTTATTCACACATGGCAAGCAGCTCACAAATACAGTTTGCATACAGGCATTCACAGACACCTGTCCCACCCCCCACAAGCCCCCCTCTGGGAAAACTGAAGACCCTTGGCCCCTGTGTGACACGAAAACCTTCCCAAGCGTCAGTTCTCATACATGGTCACTGCTGATCAGAACATGCTGCCCAGATTCACAGCTACAACAACCTGAGTCCCTGAGGGGAAACAGAGCTGGTGCAGTCACTGTGGCAGTTTGATGATCTGGCTGGTTAGCTGATGTGTGCTGTCCTTTTCTTCATGAAAGGCCAACACATAACATTACATTCAACACATACATTTCCTTTCAGTATGAGCTAAAGCATGCTTATGTTTGTGCAAAGATGCATCCATACGCATAGAATGCTCAACCGTGCTTGTACACATGTATGCACTAGAGCAGGGGTCGGCAACCCCTGGCTCGCGGCACCGTAACCAGTGGCACACTAGGAATAAGTTTGCAAAATATTAAAATTGTATTTTCAGATCCTGAACGAGACCGCCGCCAGAGCGCGTCTCCTCGTTACCTGCAGAAGGAAGCCATGCACGCAACGCAGCCCCCCTCTCTTTAACTCCAGTCGACTTGCTGCTGCTTTCCTCCGTGGTGAAACGATCAGGGATGTGGTGCTGCCGGAACGCCGCTCCGGCATTTCACAAATTGCAGTAGGCTACCCATAAGTACAGCTGTGTCTTTAGTTGAAAGCCCAGTGGTGATCTGCTCATCTCTCATCGAAAATAATATGCTACACAGTGGCGGACTGGCCATCTGTGTGTTCTGGGGAATCACAGAACGGACGGTCGTCCTTATTATTGTGCCGTTTAAACCCGTTATTTATATTTGTTTAAACCGCATCATGTAAGTTGCGCTGACAGGTGAAAGAGGTCCACACACTGCTTCCCCGCAGCGAGGCTCCCCCCGCCCCCTGTTGACAGTTCACGAGCGTCAAGCTCTGCACCCCATCACCGCTGAAAGATCACGTGCGCCCCCCCACCGTTGACAGTTTCCGATCGTCGGCAAACTGCTCACAATCTTTTTTTTTAAATGGCACTTCATATCAAAAAGGTTGCCGACCCCTGCGCTAGAGTATGCATGTTAAATGTAGCATGAACTGTTACATATACCTGGACACACACGCAGAGATGCACAGAAGAACAACAGGAGGGTCAGGGGAGAGGCAGTGTGATTGCTCATCAAGCAGCAAGCGAGAGCTGGGGAGAGGCATCAATACGACTGTAGCCCTCTCTCCTGGGCCCACCTGTCGATTACACTGGTAAAGACAAGCTGCCTCGTGCCTCAATCCATTCCCAGCGGCCTCCACTGGGCCTGTCGCCACCTGAAGAATTCTGATGCCAGGAGGGAATAAGGGACCTTCCACTCCTCACTGACAGATACGCAGTGGTTTGCCTCTGCTGCATAAACCATTCAGATAAACAACTCTATAGAGAAATGGAGCGAGAATACAAATCTATCACTCATGTGGTAGCAATTCAGTTTATAAGGATAGAATGAGATAGATTAATATCAAGCTGTCTGCGGAAACATCTCAAATGAGACTTTCACAAAGCGCTACATTACATTGCATTGAGCTGGCGGAGACACAATAAATACAGAATAAGACGTTATTCACAAAATAAAAGCCAATAACTTGCTACAGTTATTTACAGCACACAACATCTAAAATAAATCAGCTAAATTATGTTTTTAGAAAATTTGACCAAAGGACAACAATCCCATTGCCCTCTGCTGCCTTAAAATTAGACGAGATTAGAGCAGTATCAAGCTGTTTTCTCTCACTTATCGTCCCATGGGAGAGCAGGGGTAGGTGTGGGATGTTTAACCTGCCTAGCGAACTAACCTTGGACACAGAATAGAAATATGCAAAAACATGCTGATAATCCGGGCAGCAGATTTGCACTTTGCAAGTGGCTGCAGTTACAAGCACATGCTCATGTTTAGGGTTTAAAGGCTCTGGTTTCAGCACTACGGACAGCTCTCATGCCGTCCGAGGTATTGAGAAGTGCTTTTCGGCTCCTGTCAGATACAAAGAGAAGCTTCGGGCACATTTATTATTTCTCCCTATGAACCCTGCTGACTTCACACTTATAAATCTTTCCAATAGTAGGGCACAGGATATTGATTTCAATGGAGGTCGGTGCAGCGACAATTATTAATGTGCTATATTCTAGATCAATGCACAACATTGATTTAAAGCTCACTTGATATCCAAGCTCTTTCAAAATATGCTGTTCTCAGAAAGCAGATGTAGATTAAATAGGAATCTAAAGATAACGTTAATGGACATGGTGATGAAGCAAAACTTTAGAGATTATACCAACTTTACTTCAAGAAACCCTATCTGAATTGTTTTATAGACGGAATTATGTTAATTCTAAGTGCAATCACGGCCTCTCACTTCTCTGCAACCCTTTTTCCTCTCCGTTTCAAAGTAGAGGTCGGTGACTCTTCCAAAGCTAGATGGCAGAAGAGCCCCACTGCAGCTGAGCCGCGCTTTGCGCCGTCATCATCCCATTTTTGCATTGCAAATTGCCCAGTCCCATCACTCCCAATAACGGCTCCGCTCGATCTCCAAAATGAAAATCAGAGTTATGGTGGGATTGCATACCAGGCGATTTCCTTTCATCAGCTTTCTGGATGGGGGTGCTGCCTGTCTGATTCTCACCTCACACCTCCAGCCCCTCTCCTTTCACATACACATAAACCACATGCTGTCATTAACAGAGTTCATTTCTCTCTCAGGATTTACATCCTTCCCGTAAACACGTGCCTCCTCCTCCCTTGCCACCCACACTTCACTGTTACCACTTTATGATTTGTTCGCCACATCAACCACACCGTACTTACACAGGACGCTCTCTCTCTCCCTCCCTGTTTCTCTCAGCACCCCAGCACCCCCTCCCCACCACATTTTCTCTCTCACTGTGCGAGCTTCAATTGCCGATCGATGAAGGCAGCAGCCAAACTGTATACTCCTCTCCGTCCTCAGCCCGGTTTTAGGGAATCAAAGGGAAATATGTTTAACATCAGTTGCGAGAGCGCACCGCCAGAGATGCTCACACTTGATGCCCCTCTCAGCAGAGATGGTTGAGCCCTCGTCCAGGTTGCTGTGGTCCTATCCTAAAATTCAGTCTTGCTCACTTCTCTCCTATCAGCTGACATAGCGCGGCGGGCGGCTGTGCCCCAGTCTCCTCTCAGAGAAGGGAAAGGGAATCTGCTTCCACCCAGCAAAAAGAAACCATAGGCGATAGGTTACATGTGTTAGTTGTGAGCATGAAGGGGATTTACAGAGACGGATATTACGACGGATCTATTGAACTACGGGACGTTTTCAACAGGAGATGCGTTAAATGTGGCCAAGCGGACTTTGTTCAAGGCAAAACGATGAGGATTAGGACCGGAATTGTTTTTTGGAATCTCATCTTTTCACTGATGTTCACTTGTGTGAAAGGTACGAGCCACTGCAGCAAGCCTCTCTGTTTTCTGATGCGCTTGGTGTGCTTGTTCTGTGATGTATGTGTGTGTGTGTGTGTGTGTGTGTGTGTGTGTGTGTGTGTGTGTGTGTGTGTGTGTGTGTGTGTGTGTGTGTGTGTGTATTTCTCGCTCTTCCTCTGTGTATCATATTATTTAATGACTCAAAAACTGTGAAATTCTCATTTCTAACTCAAATTAAAGGCAAAGAAAAAAAGGGGAAATCCAATTCCAACCATCAAAATATTTCTTTACTCAATGTGTTAGAGTGTGTGTTTAGTGTACGTGCATGTGTTTGTACATTCAGGGACATCGAGTGTATGAGTTTATGGCTGTTTATCTGTTGAATGCATATATGGCTGTCTGAGTATGGGCCCTCACAGATATCAATTTACATGCAGGTTCACCCTGTGAGTAATTCTCGTGTCTATCTATTGGGGGTGGATGAAATGTGCAGCATGCAGTAGCAGCGCCCACCAAGAATGAGCCAAGCCGAGTCGAGCAGAGTCGGGCACAGTGCTGTTTCATCACCACCCACATTGTGGCAATGTCAAACCTCGAGGCCACTGCCAATCCTCCTAGTTCTGTTACTTATTAGAGAGCCAGCCAGCCAGGGATTGGGGAGGAAGGGAGGGAGGGAGGGAGAGAGAGAGGGAGTTAAGGAGGAGGAGGCCTGGGTCTTCTTCTGGAAAGGAGCAAAGGAAAAAGTGACACAGAGACAGGGAGCAGGAAGAACCTCAGGACAGCTGTTGTTCCTCTGCCCTGACAGGTGACACAATGTTTGCTGAAGTAAAAACATATAGACATGGTCGGTGACTCACTTCTGCTGTGAATTTAATGAGGCTGTAAAAAAGCATCTATCTAACAAAGTTTGTGCAACACAGTTTTGCTAGAAAAGTTTTTTTCATAATAGATTATTTTCCACCTAGGATCCATGTGCGTGGGTGGTGCACAGCTCAGAATCTCAGTTTACAAAGTTACCTCAGTCACCTGTCTGATTCTTGTCACTCAATACTTAATATAAAGGTGAGATTGGTGACATTAAGCAATTTCTGTAATTAATAAAAACTGCTCTGACTAAAAATAACATGTTCTCATTGAAGCACAAAACTGAGGGCATCCACTGTATCTGTGTCACCTAATTTTCTGGGAATATATCAAACTGCCTGATGCAGACACAAATCTAGGAAGCTAAATTGCAGGGACTGATTTTTTTTAAAAGAGCAAAAGGCCCCGGTCAAATATTATATAGATAGTGAGCACTTAGGTGTATCTTCTCTTGAATACAACAGCTGCGCTTGCCCTTTTCTCCCTCGTGACAATCATACTGTATCCATCGATCTGACAACAATCGATCAAGTTCACAATAATAAAAGAGTCCCAAATTCAAGGGCGCCTCATTCCTATGACACACACGTGTGTAAGCAGTGGATTACATTGTGTGATAAAGAAGAGATGTTCTCAAACTACAATTGAATAAGATCCATATTGGAGTTATGGCCCCAGCATCCTGGTTCTCCTCTTTACACTGTTTATTTCACTTGGAAAATGATGACTGTGATATTATGAAACATTTTGATCTTTATATCCATTTTAAATTACACTTTGCAGATCAAAATCTACTCAATTATCCAGTTTCTTTCTTCATACGGCACAGTCCTGGCAGTGACCTGATAATGAAAAGCAGGGGACATGATCGTCATGGGAAGTTAGAGGGACACCACAGGGGAGGACAAACACAACACATTGGCACTGGCCTGTTTCCCGCACTGACATTAGCACATCAAATGACAGCGAACGATTGATGATAGCGAACAGATTGAAGAAAATTGGCCATCTGTTGTGTCCAACCACTTTTTTTTCATCTTGTGATTACACTATATTTCCTGCTAGCATCCATATTTTGTTCAAATGTAGCTGTTTGTTTTCCAACTCTTTGGCGGGCCGTCACTAATTGCCAGTAATCAGGTGGGTTCTGCACAGACAGTAATCTGGCCACTGAGCTCTTGATGAAGACTTTCTCTCAATGTGATTATGTAAACAGGCTGGAAAGGCTGCTGGGGCTAATCAGGATTACAATTTGTCTGTGTAATTATACACAATCTACAGGGAATTTGGGGGCATTATCCCCACTGCCCCTCAGGTTCTTGTCCTCCACAACAGTAGAAGAAGCAGAACTATGAGAAAAGGTGGACAGTCTCTAGAAAAATCACATGAGTTCAGCTGGAAATGGAGGCAGTGATTTACCATTTTCAGGATACAGCAACTTGGAACAGTAACAATTTTCCTCTCGACATTCCTGATGCCTCTTTTAGTGCTGACATCTCTCTGGATAGCCCTAGTGTTGTTCCAAAGTGATACTCAGTTCACCTACTGGCCTCTCGCCCATTGCTATAGGTCTGGGCCAGGCTCTTATGTTGCTGACAGGTCCCTGTGAAGGTTGGATATAGTTTGTTGGTTCTGATTAAGTCCGTTCTTCTCAGGTATCAGTTTTAATATAAGCAGTACTCTTGGGGGAAGGGAGATTGGCAATATCTTGTCTTCAGGAAGAAAATAGCTCACCGTTTGTTGAGATTAAATGTAATAGGCTGAGGAGAGACTGCTTCCAGAGTCAAGGCTGCAGATTCAAGGTTCACTGTCTTCTGCACTTAAGGAGCAGGTTTCTGAGGGGATTAAACTATGTTAACTGTCTGGAGGCACATTCCCGGATAACAATGTATGAATTTATTAAGCCTTACCCCTGCAGTGGTTGAATCCGAGTAAGAAATGTTCAATCACATTGAAGTTGGGATGTATTTGTGCAGTAGCTGTGTTTACTTAAAGGTATTCCGAGGCAACATAAATGCATTAAAGCTTTCATTTTAAGTGAGACGTATCCAATAAACCAATTTACTCCACATTATGCCTCTTCTTAAGTGTTACTTTAAGCACATCAATATATAGTTTATCTTATATCCTTTTTACAATAATTGAAAGAAGTCTTTTATTCCCTTTATTCTTCACCTTGTAACCTGGCACACTCGTACATTCCTGGATCTTCCTTTGCATTGACCACTGATGCTCTTGTTTGTGTCTGTTGCTGTCATGATATGTGACAGGAGAGCAGGCAGGGGAGAAGCATGGTCCGGGAAACCAAGTGGGATGATGTGGAGGTAATTAAAATGATAGGTTTGGATGGCTAAAAATACCTGTTTGATCTCAACAACGGGTAGCAATCAGTAGGGATAAACCAGCAGACATGTGGTGTGTTATGCAATGTATTCTCAGCTGTGAGAAAACCAATCAGACCTCTGCAGTGCATCCTGAACAGAGCATTGATTGACTAATGATCTAATTTTAGGGTTCCATGCTGTGTACATTGGCCTTTGGCCCTGCACTGTGGAGCGGCATTCATTAAAGTACTTATTCATCCATCTTTGTCCATTCTCAGTTCAAACTGATGCATATGCTAAATAATAATGAGCAATGTTGGTTGACTTGAACTTGGGTTAGAGCTCAAAATGATTAGTTGGTTAATCTACAGGTAAATCCTTGGAAAGGGGCAACTTTTCGGAGAAATTATTATTTTTTACAAATATTTCAATTCTAGCTTCTCAAACATAAAGGGTCAAAGCTATCCTTTGCATTACAGTTAACTGAATGCCATATCATTTTGGACTGTTGGTTGAGCAAAACAAGACAAATAAGGCTTTTGTTTTTATTTGACATTTGGAAACCAGTGATTACTTCATAAATTGTGAACATATTTTCTCCGATTAATTGATAGTAAGATTGATTTTGAGTGGAGACCAGAATTGGAGTTTAACTATTAATAATACATTTTAATTTACATATCTGAATTTTATGAATGTAACAATTGGTTTATTTCTTATTTTTGTACTTGTTAACACTGACTTTTATCTGATGGTCAAGTGCCTAACAGACCCCATTGTTACGATTAGATTGAACATGTTTTAACTGCATTCATTCATAAATCCTTTGGCTATTTTCATTCACAGGCACATTTTTTTCCCTAAGCTTTGATCAGGTTGGCCTGTATAGAATTTGCCTAACAATTGTCGGGGGAATCTGCAGCAAACCAGTTTTTACGAGGTGGGATGTACATTTGTGATCTAGGTCTATGAGGTGCCTTTCTGCTGGAACACATGAATGTATACAGGCTGTTTAGTGGAAGAAGATGTTTACCTGGAAATGAAAAACAGTTGAGCATCGTTTCAGCCTCTGCGTTTGTCTTTAGATAGAAAAGGCTGTTTTGTGCTTCTTCCCTTTTTCTGAGAAAGTGAAGGGTTGATTTTATTGTTTGTTTGGAAATTGGAGACTAGAGACAGGCGTCCTATTAGATGTGATGTTGGCTCACAGTTTTGTGTTGTACAGCAGCTCTCACAGTGGAGGCTTGGCATCAGGTGCAATATGGCTCAGTTGCACTTTGAGGAGGTATTGGTGTCTGGCCATAAAATACTGTATCTGCTGGGAAGTGGCTAAAGCACCAGCAGCACGCAGACGCTGGGAAACAGAAATTACACTTGGCCATTCATACACACAACTTCTGTTATTTCCTTGTGCAAGGGTGTGTGTGTTTGTGCACATGCCAGCTGTGTTTCAGTGTGGCAGTGTATTTGATTTTTAGCATTTCTCACCTCAGTGGATGGCAATTTAAAACCACCAAATGGAATATTTCAGAGCCCTTTCCCAAATTGCAGTGACACACTCATGAGGTAATAGTCATTCTCTAGAAAGCCTATTTTCTGTTTCTGTTGTATGGAGCCCATTTCCCACTCATCAGGTATGCAGACAAGCATATACTGTAGTGAGGGGCTGCGATTATGCACATTCTATCAGTATGAAATGTGAAGGTGCAGCACAGCCATGCAGATAAAATCCTTCTCTTTGGGGACATCAATTTAAGATTTCTGTCTACTAAGGTTGCTGTCCCGGCTCTTACATTGTTGTATTAAAAATTATTTTCTCTTCCCTCCATATTTTATGACTGGCTCAGAGTACAGATCTAAGAGAAAAGCGCTTTGATTTCTAAAAACAAAATTGCCTCTCAATATAACTGCTTGAGCTGCAGCAGCTCTGATTTTGGGCAGACTCCGAAGATTCATGATGAAGGGAAGACAACAAATATGCAACAAAGGTTTTATTTATTTTCCTACTTGCGCATTTCCGCGGATCAATGGTTAGTTTCAATGTTAAACACTCTATAATTTTAATTTCCTCTTCTTGTTCTGCACTTTCTATAATCAATACTAAAGGGAGTGCCTATGTATAACACTGCGGGTTGTCTTTGTTGCATTTACCAAGAGGTGTGGATACTTTGCAGCGAATGATGCCTCCCAGGATGTTTGTTGACCTTTGTGTTGCCTGCTGAGGGCTCTATCTTTCCAGTCAGTGCTCTGTAACCATGCCTCACTGATGGATATCTCTATATTGGCTGACTCACCTTTAAGGTCAGGTGCAAATCAATGCAGGTTTTTTTGTATTTAAACTTTGATTGCTAGGAGTGGTGCTGTTGCCTCCCCCTGTGTTTGTGATAGGCCATCATCATGAACAATGATGAAATGCCATCCCGGAAGAAAAGGTGTCCTTGACTAAGCATTCACTACAGTCAATCCTGAGGAAATGGAGTATCAAACAGAGAGAGAAAATAATACATGCCAAAAATAAATCAAGTAGAGGAGCTTGAAAGCGCATAGCTCAGTAGGCTTGTGGATATTGGGCTTAGGATTTGTTTGAAGACAGATAGCGAGACGTATGAAGCGCGAAGGCAAAACATTTCTCGTTCATAGATACACTCACAAGGCACCTAATGAAAGTGAAAATATAACATTCAAGATTATTTGGGGATTCTCGGGCTCTGCATAAGTCACCTATCTTAAAAAAGGAACAAGTGTATTAACTTGTGAGATAGCTTTGGTGAAAAGATCATAAATAATCATTAATTAAGCAAAGCTGTTCTAATACATAGGAACTTGAATTATACCATAGTGAAAGGTTCAGCTTTTCAGAGAAGAAGTGTTATTGGCCGTGAAACATCTCATTATTGTGCCAGATGCTTAAGACTGAAGGAAGAAGTCAACTTCTGCTTTCTTTCTTTCTTTCTTTCTTTCTTTCTTTCTTTCTTTCTTGTAAAGGCTCAGTGGAAAACACATGCTCCCGGAAACTATAACACTGGGGCTATAATTATAAAGTAATATATATCCAAGTTTGATGACATTTTAGTGGCTCAGGTGATGGAGACTGCCAGGGTGAGTCATATGGTGGCTCCTGTCTGCTTATTGACATGTCCGTGAGCATGACAACCAACTCTACATTGTTCC
The DNA here is from genome assembly GCF_000735185.1 of Notothenia coriiceps. NCBI lineage: Eukaryota > Metazoa > Chordata > Actinopteri > Perciformes > Nototheniidae > Notothenia > Notothenia coriiceps. The sequence goes on along the minus strand of NW_011371328.1, from coordinate 3,749 downwards.
AGATGGATGCGTAAAATGTTGCTTAAAAATATTGTAAAAAAGTCACTACAACACTACAACATCTCCCCCTTGCCTGATAAGAGCCCTGCAAATGACTTTCCCTGTGATTTTCAACACATTAGAATAATGTTTCAGACATATTACATAGGAAGCTCAGCCAGAACAAATAGTCCTTTGCAAGGTAATGCATCTATGGGGCTGCTTTTGGCAGGTGGCCCTCATTCAGTGTTATCAACATTCTGTCTTTTGTTCTCACCTTAATGCCTCCCTAAGACATATGCATGTTGCCCCATTAATGCGTTGATTTAACGCTGACAGGTGCCAAAAGGGGGCGCTACAACATTCATTTTTATGCTAGAACGTTGAATGCCATCAATCAGGGTACAAAAACGTTCATTTTTTATATGACTTTGATTGCTTTAAGCACCAGGCTTTTGTTCGATTAAAAAACTTTGTTGTGTTGTTCGAAAAAAAATGATTTGACATGCACTCAACCACATAAACTGTAGACAGTCAATAATAGACAGTCAATAAAAGACAAATACAGCAGAATAGACATTCAATACAGAATATAAAGCAAATGGAAAACAATACATTTCCCAAAACAGTTTCACTGCCAGGGCCTGAAAATACTTTTCTTTCCTAGTTAAATCTGCCCTGCAAGATCCTAAAGCAATTACCTGAAGGGAGCAGATCAAACTGTGAATGCTTATTTTCCAAGCCTGTTTAATCATGGTCTGTTAAAAATAGTCGATTGGGATGGGCAATCTTTCATACCCATCAGCAATAGCCCATTACCCAGTGGTCTGTTTGTCACTCATCATTCAGATGGCAGTGCATGACTCCTCCTCCCCTCTCCCTGCTGCCCATAATCATTTTTCTTTATAGCCCAACTACAAATCTCCATTAATGGTGGAGGAAAAGGTTTTGGCTGTTTACTTCTTTAAGGGGCACCTATGCTTTCACACAATACCTGAACAGCAAAATGTTTCTTTCTCATTGCCTCCATATAGTAATTCCTGAAAAACAAATTTAGCCTGCAACAACATCTAGTATCAATATCCTCTATGATGCATTTTTTTCATTTTCAATCTTACTCAACATCCACAGTGTACAACAATGTAGTTCATTACCTGGTTCATTTTTGCTCAAAACCCCTGTATAAACAGGGCAAATGAAAATAATCACATTCAGTAGACTGGTTTCACTCCTTGCCTTTGTGAGAGGCTCTTCAAGGTCAAAAAACACAAATAAATATGCCTGTACTCACTCACACACGCAGGCTTGCATTCAATTCAGACAATTCAACCGCCTTCAGAAATATCATCAGGGTGGGAGACAACAGATATTTTCCTGTCTGTGTTTTGCTCAGCAAGCATAGCAATCAGTTATAAGCATCAAAGGTGTGGTGCTGTGAAACTGTGGTATTTGTGTGTATATCCAAAGGCAAGGGGTAAATCTAACCATTTGAGGAACAGCTGGGACCCATCTTGAGCTGTCTGTCAGCCAGCCCTGCTGAGGCACGTTTTTTTTCAGACTTGTACGTTATGATACTGATTCATATTTCTGAACCGCATTGCCCCACTGTGCAATCACAGCATGTTGTTAATTTGGTTTCTCATCACAATTTATCGTTGGTATCGCAACGTGGCTCTAACACGGGGTCGAACCAAAACCCCAGGGAGTGCGTTTTAACAATTTAACTGATGATAAAGGTGGGACAGGCATCTAAGTAGTGACAGTGCATTTCAAGGAAGACATACTTTAGGTGTGAGACTTACATGTATGCAATCATCTACAAGGAAGCACATGTTGTCGTTCTAATTTGCTTTGAAGGAATAAGATGAACGATTACAACAATGTTCTTTTTATAGATCCAGCTTTTATGGAGATGTCAGTGCTTAACATATAACAAGCTCATGATCCATATCTCACAGATTGTAAAGGGGGATTTTAATTCATAATAGATAGCTTATCTGAAAAAAAAAAACGGGGGGCTATAGATATGGATATGTGTGTGTGTGTGTGTGTGTGTGTGTGTGTGTGTGTGTGTGTGTGTGTGTGTGTGTGTGTGTGTGTGTGTATCTCAGTGTGTGTGTGTGTGTGTGTGTGTGTGTGTGTGTGTGTGTGTGTGTGTGTGTGTGTGTGTGTGTGTGTGTGTGTGTGTGTGTGTGTGTGTGTGTGTGTGTGTGTGTGTGTGTGTGTGTGTGTGTGTGTGTGTGTGTGTGTGTGTGTGTGTGTGTGTGTGTGTGTGTGTGTGTGTGTGTGTTGTGGTGAGTGGAGGGAGGGTTGCTGTGAATGTAAAAGAGTAGTGAAATTAAGAGAGGGTTACATCGATGCAGAGATTCTGGAGGATGAAAGTAATACATATATCTGTGAAGCAAAAAGTGGGAGAGAGGGAGAGAGAAGGCCTCAAAAAGGAAAAATAATATTGTGCACATCTGTTCTGTCATCTTCAGGAAATCAGAACAATCAGCCTCACAGACATGGCTAAGCAGCTCACAAAATCAGCCCTGCTCTGAACATAAGTCATCTAATTCCTGACAAACATTTAAATATTTAATTGCAGACGTTTTTTTTTTAACTTTAAAAGAGAACCTCAAATGAAAGCAGTAACACTTGAGTTGCCATTTAAAGTGTCTGGGTCTAATTGCTACTGAGCCCCACGCAGGGTTTAGGGGCTTCTCTCTGTGCTCTGCTGATATCTTTTTACCAGGATTGCTTTAGCGCCTTCAACGGTTAACACACTTCTTAAAGATGGTGTGCTAACATTGACCTTGGTAAACTAAATTCTATTTTACTTGACGTGTGCTCATAGATATGTAGTAGCAATTATTTAAAACTGCAGATCCCTAGTTTTCCCATGTCTGTTTTATCCATCTGACTCACACATTCATACATTTAAGAAAAGTGCTATTAGTAATTATTCAGTTTTAAAATGTAAAGGTTTATTCCAGTGATTTCATTTCCAGAAAAACTGAAAGGTCGCAATGGTTTGGGTCAGGTTCTAAAAGACTGGATCCTACATTTCCCACAATACGCCTGAAAACATATTTTCATTAGAGCCTTCCTTCCTTTAAAATATCTTCCTTTTTTTTCAAATCCAACACCCCTAACTAGTCACACTAGTATTTCAGCGATAGAGCCTAAACATAGAATACTCTGACAACAGTATCAGCTCTTTTTCAGACTTCATAGAACTTCCACCAGAGACATTAAAGAAGCTATAGTTTCCGGTTGAGAGGCACTCCTCGTAAAAGTTTGTAGCTGCCATTGTTACTGTTAGATATTTAGTACAATTGCATCATCCTATGGCCATGGCCAGGTTGAATTTAGTTTTAGAAAAACATTGGTACCACTTTACAATAAGACTACCCTTATAAAGGGTTTACGAATAGTTTGTAATTCAGTTATTAATTAGGTTGTGAACACTTTATAAATCATTAATAAGCTTTTATAAGACATGAGATAAACAGGGCAACTGTGACCGGTTGCTTGCCAAATAGTGAGCCCACATTTATCTGTACGCTAAGCCTTATATAAATGGTAGTAACTCATTAATAAATGGGAATGTGTTTTACACTTTACAATAAGGCTCCCTTTTGGCAACTATAAATGTTAATAACTCGTAAATAAATGGTCATAAAGAGATGCCAAGAAACATCAAGATGGATGGGGGGGAATCAACTCAGTGAAAAACAGATACCAAGGATGTTGGCTGATGAAGAAGACGAAGTACGCTAGGTAGC
>NW_011371327.1:0-4854 GCF_000735185.1 Notothenia coriiceps | reverse complement strand
CTTAGGATTGATCTGATTAATATCTCACACAGCTGAACAGAGATGTGAGGTTGAGATACATACATTATGGGAAAGTGCATACAGTGTGTGTATGTTCACACGTTTGAACTCCAAGCAGAGCCAATTAATGAAGGATTGTAGTGAAATGAAGCATGGAAGTAGCCCTGCCCTGACTGCTGAACTAAACGATTTGACTCTTCCTGTTTATCAGCTGGTCTCTCAGACAGGGCTAATTTAAAAAGGGTATTTTCATCATGACACACAGGTTTAATACAGAGAACTATTGATTGTACTATACTGCGATTACCTTACTTACAACATGCTGCTGTAATCTTATCACAGATACTGATTGAATATGTCTGAGGAAGTACTTTTATTTGGCACAAGACATTACACTAACCTTAACCATGCCTGCTCTACTGCTCTCCGGTCATGGAGGTTATGGTCTTTCACTCTGCTTCTGTGTTTTCCTATCCTTCTGTTTATGTCTTGATTTTTCTACGCTTTTCTCCCTCTCTCTCTCCACAACCGCCTCTTCCTCCATCTCTCTTTCTTTCTGTGGATGGATCGTTCACCTCCTCCCTGCCAAAAGAGCTCTTAGTTAGGCCAGTTGTCAATAAAGACAGGGATATAGATGTCACTCCAGGTGAGAGGAGACACTTGTCCTGATCTCTCTGTTTGTCTTTCTGTCACTCTGCTCTCTCTGTCCCCTGTCACTCTTTGCTTGTCTTAAGTAAAGGCTTTCACCCTCTATCAAGGAGAGGAGATTATCACTCTCAGAGCATTGATCTGTTAAGTGTTTGTAGGACTGTGAGCAATGATTGTGCGCGTTGGGTGTTGAGCAAGAGACCCACGAAAAGGCAGAGAGAGAGAGAGTGAGTGCCGCTTGGGTCAGAGTTCAGTAAAGGATTACTACTACGGTGTAGGAAGACTGTTAATGGGACTTTGATTTCCTTTAAAAGGCTCACAGGCCTAATAGAAAGACTGACAGGCTGTAGTTTATACGACCAGGTGACATGAAAGCCAAGAGGTGAGAAATGGGTCACAAGTTCAAATGCAGGCTAGGGAAAGTGGGAATTAAAGCCATACAGAACTCTACATTAAATCTTCAAAATCTGAGTGAGCACTAGGCATCTAGTATTTAAAAAAAGAAAGTTATGTGATTTTGTTCTGCTTAACCCTCCTTAAAAAAGTACAACTTTTTAATAGAAGTGAAAGAATAACAAGCTTTACCGATCAACTTTCACAAATACTCATACAGATGCATGCCTGATGACACCACACAGACAGTTTCCATACTGGCACAGCAGACGCACTGACAGAGGTCAGAGAGTGTTCGGCTAAGCAACCAGTTAACCCAGCTCTACAGGTCAGACCCCGTCAGGTGTAATTGGGTGAGACAGGCGCTGCCAGTCCTTGTCAGCCGAGAAAAGAACCAGAGTAGCTGCCAGACCAGCGCGGGGTGGTAAATGCTCCCAGCGGAGGGAGCAGATTTGTGGACATAGCCCTAAATAATGCTCCCATGTTGAAGCCTTTTACTAGGAACAAAGCCAGGGAAAAGCTGCTAAAATGCAGGGAATTTAGCTTGTGTTTGATTTCTCTGTAGCGAAGGTTTATTTAAAGAAGTCTCATATTTTCTATTTAACCCTAAACTCTGGAAACACACTGATCCATAATGCCATGCAAGTTTATTTGAACTTAATCATCATCAGTTAAGGCTGCAAATGATTATATTTGTTATCATTTATGGATCTGTTGAAGATCATGGGCAGTTTTAGTATCTGGTGTTTAGAATGGACAACAATGTAGTGTATGCCTTTAAGGGTAGAAATGATCATCTCATCCAGTTGGGCACATTTTCAATTAAGGTCATATACTGGTTAACTGTCAAACAATTAAATGTATCTAATAATAACAAAATAGAACATTTAACAACATTGTATTTTTCACAATATAAAGCCTATTAATAAAGTTAAATAATCATAACATGATTAAACGATGTGTACAGTAATGTTGGCTATTCCTAATTCTAGGTCAGTGATCAGAAATCCATTATTTTCCATTCATAAGAAACCAAGACAGCCAGTGATTCAAGATCTGCCTCGACACCACCTTAGCTGTCTGTTCAGTGATTAGTCAGGCTCTGAGTTGAGAGACACCCACCTATCCATCCCTTGCACCCTTCATCCCTGACTGTCCCTCCAACCTCTGCATTGTCTCTTATCTCATTGCTCTGCACTTTGTCTCTCTCTTCTTTTCACATCTGTCTTTGTATGCCTCGATATATCACCCCTCCATCCTCACATCTACCTCCATAGCTCCTCACTTATCTTTGACAACAGCCATTCATTTATTTTCTGCCCTCCCTCAGCTTTTCCTCCACCCCTTTCCTTCCATTAAATGTGAAGTATAAAATGGGGCAGAGATAATCACCTACATCAACAACAATGACGTGTATTTGAAATGAGTTATCTTATAGATATTAATTCCGTTAAACAATATTGAAATAACTTGTAGCTTATTGAAAACAAGTGAAATTGTGTTTGAATAAAATGTAGCAACAACATTGATTATTTTATCATCTTTCTTTGTTGCTTTAACCCACTTTTTTATAGTCTTTCTGTATCACCCGTATGCAGGGATCTTTCATTAGCATGTTTAGTGCGCCACACTCTGAAGCACTACGAGGCCAGACACCAATCTGCTGACAACAACACAAACACAGCAAACGTGATTAACCTTGATGAAACAAGAAAAGTCTTCTCCCTTTCTCTATTATATTTGTCTCTCCACACATTGAGAGAAAAAAAACACATAATTCCCAGACAGGTACGTCCTAATTAAGCAACAGCCGAGGCTGCTCAGAATCAATGCCCTGATCCCTGGCCAGTGAGCAAAGGGGCTGGCTAATTCATGCGCACCGCCCGCCCTTTCCCCTATGAAGCCTGGCAAATATGAATTTCCCGAAACGAATTGATTAACATCGTAAGGAAGCGACGGTTCAATACTGTTACCAATTGAGACCGAGTTAGGGGCCGAATAATGGTGCATATAACCGTAACAACGCTTAACAACTTAATTAAAGGCAACATTATAGGGAGTTTTTTCCCTTTCATTTTGTGCTGCTTGCTTTGCAGGACAAAAGCTTTTTACTGGGCTGTAATTCAACAGAATTGAGTCATTACCTGTACCTTTGACCTGATCAATACATGTATAAAGGTACGCTTAGTTTGTGTATGGGTTGTTTGGCTCTGGCCCACGTGAAACATTGACACAACATGAAACTGTGACTTGTGTCTTTTGCTCTCAAGAGGGTATGCATTTTCATTTTCCATTATTTTATTTTGTTGTTTAATAAAAACACAACTGAAATGACCCTACTATATTAAAGGTAGGGTAGGTAAGAATGGAGAAACCAGCTCGAGTGCGCTAGAATTTGAAAGTACGCAGCCGACTTCCTTACAGAGCCCCTCCTCCAACACACACGAACACGCACATGACCAATGAGGGCACGAGATAAGTTTGTGCACAGATAGAAGGCTGACAGGCAGGTAGGCCATCCAGTTATTTTAGCCGGGCCGGCTAAAATAATTGGTCTAGCTTTTTACTGCGCCACGGCTTCCACAGATGAAATTTATTTATGTATTTATTGTCAAAGCATTTCATATATTCCTTGCTATCGGGATGTTAAGAGCATTCCATGGAATATAACAAAAAGTGTTTCTGAAGTGAATTACCTACCCCAACTAAACTGTATACACAGGTGCATCCACAGTTATAAATGACATACATGAACTCCAAACTGAAGAAAATAGCAGGAATGACAGGTGTAAACAAAGGGACTACCCACCTCCACATCAACCTGGGCTGCTATGCATGTCATCATTTACAATATTATAGTACAAACAGTGGGGTAATGTTTTTGGACAAGCATTGGTTGACATTGTCTGGACTCACATCCAAATCTCACAGAGGAGGTCAATCTCATCTGGGATAAAGGCACACTTGAAGCAAGCTGACTTAAAGTAGATAAATGTTGTTTGCAGACATTTAAAACGTTTTAGCTCATATGCAATTTCACCTGTGAAGTATTACAATTTAGAAGTCACTTTCCCTTAGTAGAAGTTCATGAGAAAATACCCGGATTGTGTGACGAATGTGTGGGAATTTGGTAACACTTTATATTAAGGTAGACTAATTAACCATCAACTAGTTGTTTATTAGCATGCATATTAGCAGTATATTGGCTCTTTATTAGTCATTATAAAACACTTATTAATGCCTTATTCACATGATCATATTCTACAAGTAATAAGCCATTAGTTGAGAGTTTTTCCTCAATAACCCTCTAATTAGTGCTTATTTATTGCAAGTAAGGAAGTTGTTGTACATGAGTTTTGGTCTTAATATGCTCTGCTCAATATGGGCCTGATAAGGCAGTAGTACCACAAGAGTAGTAATTCTCCCATAATAACACTTAACAAATATCTATTTTTATGTAACAAGATATGAAAGTATAAGTGTGTCTAAATAACTCAAAATTAGGTATTTATATCTAAGAATATGTTCCCTATTTTAAAGTGAAGTCTTGTTTATAACCAATAAGCTATAATTTGACTCTAATTGACCTGAACATGTTCCCTATTCTAAAGTTGCCTCCTCTTCACACTTTGTAAATACATTAGCACACAACTACTGAAATTAACCTCACATGAACAAAGTAGGCCCACGTTGAAATATCTGTTTTATTAAACCACTAAAGAGAGGTTCAGACACATGTACGAAAACATGTCAAGTTTGTGTATTTGTGATCATACTGTGTGACCTGCTTGTATGTTCTTACACAATAGGTGT
>NW_011371326.1:0-227 GCF_000735185.1 Notothenia coriiceps | reverse complement strand
ATCCTCTAATAATAGGACCATGAATAACTGTACATCATTTCTTGGCAATCTATCTAATAGTCAAAATTTCTCTTTGGAAAGATGTGCTGGATGACAAAACCAAACAAGGGACTGCCATAACACTTGTCAAGCTTTAGGCCTCAGAAGACAAGATTTCCTTCATTGTAGGATTTCATAGAAATCTGGAAAACAACTTTGGAGAAAAAGAAAGTTGGTCAGTTTTCTTC
>NW_011371325.1:0-1663 GCF_000735185.1 Notothenia coriiceps | reverse complement strand
ATTCAATGGTATACTAAAATCCATGTGAAAAAAATTGCTTCTCACTGTTCTCAGGTCAAATATTTATATGCGATTAAAAATGCGATTAATTGCGATTAATTAATTACAAAGCCTGTAATTAATTAGATTAATTTTTTTAATCGCGTCCCGGCCCTAGTATATTTTAAATAATCTATATATATATATTTTGTGCTGATGATATTTATTTATTTATTGTTTATGATTATCTTTTTCTACTTGGATTTTATTCTAATACTAATGTGTACCTGTAAACTTGGATGAATTAAGTATATATTATCTAGTCTGATTTAATCTAAGTTTCCTTTTTCACTTTGGCTGTTAAAGTCTTTGTGCAACGGTTTAACTGGCCTTAGGAGATTCCTTAAGTATAAGACCAAAATAAGGACAAAACTTCAAATATTTAAGGGAAAGTTTTAAGCAAACCTTAAAAATTGTGTTTTGAGCATCTAAATCTTTTTAGAAACATGGAAACTAGAAGTCAGAATTTATTTTAATTTAAGATGTTTTGTGCAACTGGCTGCTGGTTTTTATTGGACTCTTTGGATGCGGTTGGTATGATTGGATGTGAAGGGTCCTTACCCCAGAGGGCCATGAAGATGGAGAAGAAGACGGTGGCGGGGTTATCAAACAGGTGGCTGGCCCGGGCCGTCCCGCAGGCGGTCACCAGCTTCCAATAGCTGCAGGCGCGGTCGCACAGCGGACACATGGTGATGTTGTTCCTGGGATCACAGATCTCCATACTGACAGATGGACACAAGGAGACCAATTAATCAAAGGCAAAGCGGTCCACTTTCCTCAATCCCTCAAATGGTCCCATTCATTTCATTGAAAGCGATTGATTATTGGTTTGAATCTAAAACATATCGTATACTAATATCACGTTGACAGATATGAGGTTTATGATCTAGCTGAAACACAAATAAGCGTTTTAGTCCAGGGTTTATGACCTTAATGAGCTTACTTTACCAAACAAAAGACACCAAATAAATGTGTGCTGAAAATTAAATGAATTAAATCTTAACTCTCGCAGAATTAATGAAAGACTTGTATATTTTGAAATGCCACCAGCTACCAATTGATTAACGATCATAAAATGTGTTCTCTAAGGAGATGGGAAAAGGATGTTGGAGAGGGATAAGAACAGGAGTTTAGATTCAGCTTACATTGCAAAGAACAAAATACATTTTACAACTAAAATGTTTCTTTTTGTTTCTTTTTTTTTTGTGACTAACTTTTTATTGTTTTTTTTGTTTGTTTTTGCCCTCACAAGAGGGACTTATACAGATACAAATTATATAGACAATACAAAAAGACAAAGAAAGAAAAAATATAGGGAATCCCTTTCCCATGCCACCCCGTCCCCCCCTCTTCCCACCCATCTTGCCATTTCAAAGAAAATCCTACTTGATGTTTCTTAGCAATCGTCTGAGTTCATCTATATATTATATATATTATTTATATTATAGCATAACAATTTATAGCATAACAATTTATCCACATAAAATACATTCATACCTTTTTTTTTTCCACATAACATTTAGTCTGTTTAAACTGAATTGCGATTAACTCCTAATAATCTACAATTGCACCAAGGTGTGCGTATATGTACAATCATCATTTACATGAATGATATTACCCGATC
>NW_011371324.1:0-2771 GCF_000735185.1 Notothenia coriiceps | reverse complement strand
TGGATTTGAACACTGCCTCTGTCGTGATTGCTGCACTACCACTTTCCTCTTTAACTGCCCAGTCATGTTACACTGGTGGAGAATGCAGGCATAAGGACTCTATTGGTGCTGTTGCAGTCAGAAAGTTGCAAAACTCTGCAACGGGAGATGATACAGGAGCAGCGGAAACAGAATGCGCTTCTCCATGTGGAGGTCCAAAAATGCCTAACAGCAGCCTCTCCTATCCAGAGGGGAGCAACCGTGCAGCCTAACCCAGGTCGAATCATCCCCAAAATGACAGAGAGTGATGAGATAGAGGCCTACTTAACAGCCTTTGAGCGCACAGCTGAAAGAGAGGGCTGGCCAAGGGACTCCTGGGCTGATCTGGTTGGACCGTTCCTCCTGGGCCCGGCACAGCAATCTTACTTCGACCTCTCTGCTGACCAAGCAAAGGATTACGTCGTCTTGAAGAGGGAAATCCTGGCGAGGTATGGCTACAGCGGTTCCATGACTGGAAATACAAGCCAGAGTTGTCAGCCAGGGCCCAGATGTATGACCTAGGCCGGGTAACCAGAGCATGGCTGACATGCAACCCCGAAAAGTTAAGTGTTTTAGAGAGGATAATGATGGACAAATATATTCGGTCTCTGCCCTATGAGACCAAGAAAATGGCAAGCCAGCAGAATCCAGCCAGTCTGGATGAGTTGGTTAACCTAGTGGAGAGCCACGTGGCCACAGCGGACCTGCTTAAGTCCACACGAACAGACACCGAGTGGGGCCGGAAAGTCAGTGGGGAAGCATCAAGGACTAGACGGGCACGAGAACCGCCACGGGAACCAGAAGAGGTAAGGCGACGACAGTCCTACCTGCCAGAGGGCCAACCGCGTTGCTACCAGTGTGGGGAGACAGGCCACATTTCCTGGGACTGCCCAGGGAAGGATGAGCTAATGCCGACCGCCCACTCATCTGGTGCAAGGCCCTGCCACCTTCTTGACTCTTGCTGGGTACAGGAAAGCTCCCTGGCTCAAATGATACCAGTCAAGGTAAATGGAAAAGATGCAGAGGCGCTAGTGGACTCAGGAAGTGTGGTGTCCCTCATTCAACCCCACCTCCTCGACCATTTGCCATCTGAAGAGACTGTGCCCGTCTCCTGTGTCCATGGGGACACTAAATTATACCCCACATGCTTCATCCACCTTACCACGGTTAAAGGCAGCTGTGAGCTGAAAGTGGGGGTGGTTCCTTCCCTACCAGTCCCAGTCTTGGTGGGGCGAGACTGCCCACTATACAAGCGCCTGCGGCACCAGAAGGAGGTGAGTCCCAAAAAGCCCAAGCGTGCCAAAGGAAAACGAGAGAAAGGACAAATTGCCACCCAGGGTACTTCTCCTCAGCAGTCCCCCAAAGTTGTGTGTGCTGTGCCGGAGGAGCAGAGAGGCAACCAATCTTCCAGTGCAGATGAGGCAAATGATAACCCTTTTGTTGCTTTCTCTGGAGACCTAAGCACAGGTGATGAGGAGGGTGAAGTCTCATTGCTTCCAAGTTTGAAAGGCCAGTTCGGGACCGCCCAGATGGAAGACCCCAATCTGTTGCATGCACGCAGCAATGTTACGGAAATAGAGGGAAAACCAGTTCCAGGAGTAGGTGAGCTTATATGTCATTTCCTAATAAAAAATAATCTGTTATAGAGGTTAAAGAGGTTGAAGGTCAGCGAAGAGACTTGTTGGTTGTCCACAGTGTTGCATCTGGCTCACAGCCATGTCCTAGGGGCCCACCTAGGAGTTGAGAAGACAAGGCAGCGGATTGGGAGCCGGTTTCATTGGCCAAGAGTGGTAAGAGCTATAGAGGAGTATTGTCGCACCTGTGTTGAATGTCAAAAGATGAGTCCCAAGCCACACTTCAAAAATCCCCTAATACCTCTACCGATAATCGATGTACCGTTTTCTTGCATTGCCATGGACTTAGTGGGACCGCTGGTGAAGTCTGCCAGGGGACATCAGTATATTCTTGTGATCTTTGACTATGCAACCAGGTACCCGGAGGCCATTCCCTTGAGGAACATGACAACGAGAGTGAATGCACAGGAGCCACTTCACCTGTTCAGCCGAGTTGGGATTCCTAAAGAGATGCTAACAGACCAAGGCACTCCCTTCATGTCCAAGATAATGAAAGATCTCCGCAGGCTCTTCAAGGTAAAGCAGCTTCGTACATCTGTTTACCATCCTCAGAAAGGTTGGTAGAACGCTTTAACAAGACATTGAAATCCATGTTAAAGAAGGTTGTTGACAAGGATGGTCGTAACTGGGACCAGCTTCTGCCCTAGGTCCTGTTTTCAATCAGGGAAGTTCCACAAGCTTCAACCGGTTTCTCCCCCTTTGAGCTGCTGTATGGCCGACAGCCCAGAGGACTTCTCGACATCGCGAAGGAAGCCTGGGAGGAGCATCAAAGCCCCCATCGGAGCCTGATTGAGCATGTAGAGACGATGCAGGCGCATATGAAAGATGTTTGGCCCATGGTGAGAGAGCACATGGCTCAAGCCCAAGAAGCCCAGAGGAAAGTGTATAACAGAGGTGCCCAACCGCGTGAGTTCCTGTCCGGGGATAAAGTGCTTGTCCTGGTCCCCACCACCACCAAACACAAATTCCTAGCATCGTGGCAAGGTCCCTATGAAGTGGCAGAGAAGTTGGGACCAGTCAATTAGAAGGTACGCCAACCTGGTCCTCGCAAACCATCCCAAATATACCATGTTAAGCTGTTAAAGAAATGGTACGCCCGAGAGGCACTGCTGTGTTGTT
>NW_011371323.1:0-5620 GCF_000735185.1 Notothenia coriiceps | reverse complement strand
TTTTAGTCTTAGTCCTGTATTAAATTTCCTTTTTAGTTTTAGTCGTATTTAGTCACCTTCAGTAGACTAAAAGTCTGAGCATTTTAGTCTTATTTTAGTCAAGATTTAGTCGACTAAAAGTCTGAGCATTTTAGTCTTATTTTAGTCAAAGAAAACTAATTATTTTAGCTACTTTTTGTCAATGAAAACTGTTGAGTCTTTTTTAGTCATCACTCATCAGATTATATAGAACATTTCAGTCAAACTAGTCTAGCCAAAACCAATAATTTGTCATTTTAGTCAAACTTATTTCATGATAAGATTATATCTTGTCTTTATTTGATGAAAAACACAGGTTGAATGATTTAAGAATGCGGCTTTGCAGAGAGTATCTGGTCAGGTTTGTGGTGTTTTTACCAGCTGTGTTATGGCCACATTGCTTCCCTTCTGATAAAACAATGCATTCACTTTTTTTCTCCACCTCATTGTAGTGAAAATGGACCCAAATATCACAGTTTCTTTCTCCCAAGCAGTGGTGGCTTTAGACTTTTTCGTTGTCAGTCATTTTGAATGACAGGATTGTAACATTTCCGTCATAATCCATTATTACCCGTCGAGTGCACTCACTCGCGCTGACGGGGGGGTATTCGGTTAACGTGAGTGCGACCACTGCTCCCAAGCCCTGTTGTTGCCATTTTATTTTCTGTTAAATAAGGTTAGTTAGACCATGAGTTAGACCCGAGTCTTCCTGACAGTTCATATTGTGCCGCTGCCCGGTGTACTTTAAATGTACCGCTGCGCGCAGCACAGACACACAGCTGCTGCCCAGCCGCAGCACCGGAAATGGAACTGCTGGGAGAAAAACTGTCTATCAGAGATGTAACGTTATCTTTGATAATATTTCGTCTCCTCATTTTTCGTCAACGAAAGTAAAGAGAGATTTTGGCAAAGTTTTTATTTAGTAAACTACATTTTCGTCTCGTCACTTTTCGTCAACAATATTGCATGTTGATTTCGTTACAGTTATTGTTTACTGCCGTCGGTGCCGTCTCGTCATCGTCTCGTTTTCGTCATGGAAAAGAAGGTCGTTGACGAACATATTTCGTCATAGTTTTAGTCAACAAAATTAACACTACTGCTGGTTCCCCTCCTCTCTCCTCCGCTCGCATCTCCTGTGGGCAGGACTAAGTCTTGAGGATAGGAGTCGAGGATAGGAGTCGAGGAGGGGAATCTCAGAAACGAGACACGGCCACTAACAAAAATGTACGATTGTATATTAACCAAACACAACAAACCGTATGGGAACACCATGCTGATACAAATAGAAATTAGAATAACAAGAAACTTGGAGAAACATACAATAAAAAAGGATAGAAAATGGATAAGGTCGAGAAGAATTACGGATCCAGAAGAGACTAGGAATGGAATCCGGAGATAAAACCATCTTTCGTCTTCTTCCAATCTCTTTTCTATTCCAGCCCTGCGATGGCTTTAATTTTCCTCTCCCTTCTTCTCTTTTCAAATCTCTTCTCCTCCTCGCATCTTAGTCTTCCTCCCTCCAGACCCCTTTGCATTAGCGCTAAACCGTTCATTGATCCCTCTCTAAAACAAACACACATATGTATTCAGCACAGCAAAACACCATTGAGACCAGAAGACACAGCTTAATGGTTTGTGTGTGTTTGTGACAGAAAATAAGAGAGAGGTTGAGCATGTGAACCTTAGTTAGTTGTGTGAGGGTGAAGCAGGCGAGGGATAAATCACTCTTATTTAGTAGTCCCCCCAAGTGTGTGAGTTAGTTTGACAGCCTCAATGTAAGCAGCTTCTCTTCAAACGTGTAAAGCCAGGGGGACGTCTTAGCATTTGGAGAGGTCCGGAATGGAAACACACACACACACACACACACACACACACACACACACTTACAAACATACACACACAGGTGGTACTACTAAATAAGCTCCTCTCAGGGTGCGCCAATCTTATTTTCCCCGGCTGCTGCACACACTCGCCTAAAAATATAAATGCGAAGAGAGCTTCTATTCTCGACCGCAATCTTATTTTCATTTACTTTCCTACGAACACACCAGCATACTACCAAATAACTTTGTCTATGAACTAGGAATGCACGATATTGGTTTTCTGAAACCGATACGGATAACTTCCTGCTTCTCAGGACCGATACCGATACCCGATAATAATATAATATATTGTAGTGCCGTGAAAAGGGAGTCGGAGGCAGTGTATCCGACGGGGTGCCAAAACAACACACCCACGTTGCAATGAAGGCCCGGGCAACGTCTGCGGCCAATGTCGAAACAAGCGGAACCGCCTCCGGCCTCTGTCCACCATGGTGAGGAGGTAGGAAAACCCCTGAGAGGAAGGCAATGGACCAACTAGGTAAATGTTGACGTGATCAAACTTCCTCTCAGGCACCAGGATACGCTCCAACGGGGCCTTCGTGTGGCGATGCACCTTAGTGCGTTGACAAGCCACGCACTCCCTGGCCCAAGTCCTCACATCCCTTTTCAGACCTTTCCAAACGAACTTCGCCGCTACCAAACGTACCGAAGGTTTAACGCCGGGGTGTGACAGGCCGTGCACAGCCTCGAACACCGGACGCCTCCAGCTGGCAGGGACGACAGGGCGCGCCAGGCCCGTAGAGATGTCACAAAGGAGAGTAATGCCCGCGTCGCCGAACAACACGTCCTCCAAGCGCAGCCCCGCGCCCTCCACCTCCAGAGCCTGGACGCCGGGATCCGTGACCTGCCGCCGCCATGCAAGCATAGTCCAAGCCCAACTGGACGGCCCCGATGACGACCCTGGAGTGGCAATCAGCAACCAGGTTTGACTTGCCAGCCACGTGCTTAACGTCCGCAGTGAACTCCGATATGTAGGAATGCTGCCGCTGCTGGCATGCCGACCAAGGCTCCGCCACTTTTGACATGGCGAAGGTGAGCGGCTTATGGTCGACAAACGCCATAAATTCACGGCCTTCCAGCATGAAACAGAAGTGCCGCACGGCCAGATAAAGCCCGAGGAGTTCCCGGTCAAAGGCGCTGTACTTGCGTTCCCTAAGCGTCAGCTGGCGGCTGAAAAAGGCGAGCGGCTGCCAAGCGCCCTCCACCCACTGCTCGTGCACTGCGCCGACCGCGTAGTCCGACGCGTCCGTGGTGATGGAGATGGGAGCCGTAGATGATGGGTGTGCCAGCAAAGCCGCCTGAGCCAACGCAGTCTTGACCTCAGCAAAAGCGACGTCCGCCTCTGCTGTCCAGTCGATTGCCTGGACGGGGGTCTTGCCTTTCAACGCTTAATACAGCGGCCGCATGATGTGTGCGGCCCGGGCGATGAAACGGTGGTAGAAGGTCACCATACCCAGAAACTCACGGAGCGACCGTGCTGTGAGCGGGCGAGGAAAAGCCGCAACAGCCTCCACCTTCGCTGGCAGAGGAGTCGCACCGCCCTTGGTGACGCGGTGCCCCAGGAAATCGATGTCAGACACCCCGAACTGGCACTTTGCAGGATTGATGATCAATCCATGTTCGTTGAGCCACGTGAAAAGGGCTCGGAGGTGGGACAGGTGCTCCTGTACTGAAGCGCTGGCGACGAGTATGTCGTCGAGGTAGACAAACACAAACGGCAGGTCCCGCAGCACCGAATCCATCAGGCGCTGGAACGTCTGAGCGGCATTCTTGAGTCCAAAAGGCATCCATAGGAACTCAAAAAGTCCAAAAGGCGTTATCACTGCTGTCTTGGGAATGTCCAGGGGGTGCATGGGCACCTGGTGGTATCCACGCACCAGGTCCACCTTGGAAAACACCCCCGTACCGGCCAGATGCGCCGAAAAGTCCTGAATGTGCGGCACCGGATAGCGGTCAGGCGTAGTGGCGTCGTTGAGTCGGCGGTAATCCCCGCACGGGCGGAACCCGCCGTTCGGCTTGGGGACGACGTGCAGGGGGGAAGCCCAAGGACTGTCGGAGCGGCGGACAATGCCCAGGCGTTCCATGGTTGCGAACTCCGCCCTCGCTACCGCCAGCTTAGAAGGGTTCAACCGCCGGGCCCTGGCATAGACAGGAGACCCCTCGGTAGTGACGTGGTGTTCCACGCCATGCTTAGTGGTAAGCGCAGAGAAGGTGGGTAGCGACAGGTCCGGAAACTCGGCCAACAGTCTGAGAAACGTGTCTTCCCCCGACAGCGAGCCCGACAGCCCGTCGTACGCTGCGCTGCCAAGTGTGCACACGAGGGAAGAAAACGTTAAGGCATCAACCAAACGTCTATTCTTAACGTCCACCAAGAGTCCATGAGCACACAAAAAATCCGCTCCGAGGAGGGGAAAAGAAATGTCCGCTGTCACGAAATCCCAGCTGAAACGCTGTCCTCCGATGCACAAACACATAGGCCTCACGCCGTACGTGCGAATGGGACCACCATGGGCGACGTCTTCACTCGACGCTGGAACCACGCTCCGTTGAGCGCCCGTGTCACACAGAAACAGGCCCCCCGAAACGCTGTTGCTAACGAAGAGGAGCCTGGACGTGCCGCCGATGCTCAGTTCCACTACTGAGCGCCGGCCCCTCCGTTTCCCGGGGGTTTGTAGCTGCACGGAGCGACGCATCTCTTCGCCCTTGACCCGAAATGTGCATGGTAAACGCACTCTCCGGTGTCTCCACGCCGGCTCGACACAACCGTGTCCGGCCTCTGCCACGCTTTCTTGACTGCAGATGGGCCGCTGAGCGTCGCGGCTAACGTCTCTGCACCTGGCTGTTGTGTAGCCAGCAAAAAACGATCCGCTTCCTCAGCCAAAGCACGGGGCTCCGTGAAAGGTGTGTTGGCTAGCGCCGTCTGGACCCGGGAAGGTAAGTGACGCAGGAAAATCTCCGTGAATAAAATCCGGGGATCCTCCCCCCCTAGCAGATTTAGCATTTTCTCCATCAGCTGAGATGGCTTGCTGTCTCCTAGGCCTTGAATGTCAAGTAACTGGCGGGCCCTCTCCTTAGCAGATAAGCTAAATGTCTTAAGGAGAAGGGCCTTAATCGCCTCATATTTGCCATGGTGCGGGGGGGCTGCGATAAATCCCACGAACCTGGACGACGCGGAGCTTCCCAGCTGCCACCACATGGTAGTATCTCAGGTCCCCGTCACGGACCTGTCGGCAGGTGAAGTGCACCTCCACGTGTGCGAACCATGCCTCCGCGGCGTGCTCCCAGAATTCCGGCACCTTTACGAACACATCGCGTTCAGCCATGCTCGTTAATTTCCCGGAAACTTTCTCGGAAACGTCAGGGTCACCAGTGTAGTGCCGTGAAAAGGGAGTCGGAGGCGGTGTATTCAGAATGGAGTTCCAATCTTTATTAGCCATTAATATCAGAGAGGTTAACACATGACTGCTCTGCTTGATGCGCTAGCAGGAATGGCAGCTGAAGTTACAGGTGTTCCCTACTAAAGGGTCCGTGTGGCAACAAAATACGAGAGGGGAATTATGTCCAATAACGTGTCACCACAATATAAACAATAGCTTCAAAAACTTCCATGTCCCTCCTCTCACTCTCAAACACGGATACGGAACTTTACTTTCATGCTTCTCACACGCCATCAGGGCCACTTGTGTAAGGAAGCCTGCTATAAACACTGGCCAGTGATG
>NW_011371322.1:0-10149 GCF_000735185.1 Notothenia coriiceps | reverse complement strand
GGTCCATTTGGACCTGGGTATCGTTACGTCACTATACTCAGGAAGAAAAAAATGGAAAAAATAAAAATCTCCAACGAGGCGTTCTGGGGCAGCATAGACAGGTCTTTTCTGTGTTAGAGTTTTACTCGCTACAGGGTGTACTTTGAGGGTTTGTGACTTTGCAGTCCTTTTACATGCAGAAAAAGCTACATAACACACAAGGGGACGGGTAATAACCAGAAAAGCATGACATGGGACCTTTAAAAGAGCAACACATTTAAGAAATGCGTTCAGACATGGTTCAGACGTGTTGGTTTTTTTCCACTGGAACTCATTTGTTGTTACAAGGAGGGCACCGATGGAAACCAGTACCGACCACCAGGTACCAGTTCAAAAGTGACGGAAGCCGGGGCTCCTGGAACGCTCCCTGGGGGCTGTTCAACAGGTCTATCTGTCGAAGGACACCCGGGAGGCCAGCTAGCGGCCCGGGGGCGGGCTGTGTCGGTCATGGTGTGAACACACAGCGCAGGGAACAGCAGAGGCTGCTGGGAGCTGCTGTATCTCTGGGCCTGGTGGACACTATGGATAATTATTCTGTCTTGAGACAAGCTTGATTCATTAGCTAGTCGAAATAAAAGCGCTAGTCGAAATAAAAGCGCTAGCCTGTTAGCAACATTTCACGCAACTGAAGCTGCTTGTTATCTTGTGTCCAAGTCTATGTCCCCTTCGAGCCCCCTGCTCCCCGGTGTTGGGTTCAGGTCTTCTTACGGTTCTTGTGAGGATACGGTTGTTTGTCGCCGGGATGCATTATTAGAGAACCCGTAGCCTACGGTTCGGTTTTGGTTAAAGACGGAGACATATTGTTTTTTTTTCGAAGCATGTGGGTGCAATTTGTGTCTCCGACACAACACAGGACTTTAAAAACGACAACGGTAACAAATGTGACTTCAGTCGCGCCTATTTGTGCGCTTATTTAATATATTTACACTATTGGTGCATACACGTTTATGCCACAATAGGGACTACACAATTATATACACTTATAGTTCAAACATACAAAAACGAATAGTTCAAATCTGTTCGCAAATATGGGGAATAACATATATTCAAGTGCTTCTTACCTTTAACAAATTAGACGACGCCATGTTTCTTCAACTTATCGCCTCGCGGAATCTCGCGAGACAGGTGCTACAGCTGGCTCAGGATGAGGTCATGGGAACCCTCACAGCGCATACTCATACTGACAGGGGGATATACACTGATCCTTTACTGCAGTAACAGTTCTGTTATCACACTGTGGAAATAGTATCTATACTGTGTATGGGAAATACTACACTTCTCTTTATCCAAGTCTCTAGTATTTGACTGGTTCACTATTGTTTTCCCTGGACAGGAAGGGTATGAAGAATTGTATACCTTTAAAGTAACTAAAGCTGTCAGACAAATGTGGACACGTATATGCCATTGATATGTCATGGAGTAAAAGTAAATCTACACTTAAAATAAAAAGGAAATATGCAATAACATAAATGTACATACAATAAAAACAGCCTTATGTACTCGTTTAAACATTGAAAATCATGCAGGTAACATTCCACAATAAATTAATCAACACTTTATTCGGCAAATATTACCTATATTGAGACACCATTTGACAAATTCTATGTTGTTCACAGATCTACTCTCTCTGACAATTTACTCCACTACCTCATGAAGGATGTGTACCACTGGACTTATTTTCACATTTATTTACACATTTCTTAAAATGTGTTCAGTTTTTTTATTCCATGGAGATAGTTTCCCATCTGATTCCCATCTTGTGTGAAGATCATCACTACTCTTTCTGAGGTACAGTTACATATCTTTGACAATGCTGCCTCCTCCTGGTTTCATTGTACACCACATGGCATCAAAGTAACCTCCCTGTACATTACATGATTTATATTATCAACAACTTGGTTGGCTTTCATTTGAGAAAAAGTCAAACTAAAAAGTGACAGCATTAAATACTCAAAGAACAGAGCAGAAAAGTACTCTGAATTGCCCTTTTCAGAAAACATGATATTTTTGAATTATAAATATTGATGCAGTCATGTGTTCATCACGTTGATGTCACAACCAGTAGGGCTTTTGGTTCATTTGAGATACTTTATAGCCCTATAATAATTTAATATATAATAATAAATCATAATTGTTTAGTTGGTTAATATTGTTGTATTAATAATGTAAAAGCAATCAAATACATATATTGAAGTCAAAGCACATTTGTGCCACTAAATCTAGTCTAGTTTAAAGCTTATAATGTAAATCCTACACCAGTCATAATCTCATCAGCAGAGAGTAGGTGAGAGTAAATTACCAGAGGAAGCTAAGTGATTTGTGTCTCTCATCTTCAATGCTTGTCTTCAAGTGCTGCAGGCTGCCTTTAACACATTAGAGATACATGAACGAGAGAAAGTAATCTTTGCCCTCTGCAGCCGTTAATCATTCAGTGACAGTCAAGGAGTTAAAAGCTAGTAACAGTTCAACTCAGAGACAATTCCTCCATCTCCGGTGTGGCAACATGGCTACTGATCAGTCTGAGGATGTCTACAAGGACCTGAGCAGCGGCAGCCAAAGCAGTGGCCTCATGGAGAGGATCAGGACGTTCAGCCCCAAGGGGGTCTTCACCTGGTGAGTGAGAGCAGGAGGAGCATGTTAGCAGCACATCGTGTTCACTTTGAGTAGTAAAGACAAGCTGTTTCCATGTTTTCAGTCAGACTGTCAAACTTTTCCATTGATTAAAATCACCAGTGGTCCAGTGGTCCAGGAAGTATTTAGATGTTTTACTTAAGTAAAAGTACTAATACCACAATGTATAATACTACACTACGAGCTGCTTTCAGAACCTTGGTAAAAGTATTTCATCAGCAAAATGAAATTAAAGTAGGGATTAAAAAAGTAAAAGTATTCATTGTACAGCAAAGGTTCCCTACGTTTTACTATTATAATGATGATTAACATTACCGCTGCATTAATTTATATGTTGCATATAACTGCTCTAATTGTTTAACGTTGTGCTTTTTGTAACTCCTTTGTTGGGTGGTTTAATCTACAGCAGGTTGTTGAACTTCTACTTGTGTTACAAAAGTCCTGCATCAAAATGTTACTTAAGTAAAAGTAGTAAAGTATTAGCATCAAAATATAGTTTAATGTACCAAAGTAAAAGTAGTCATTGTGCAGATTGGTCCATTTCAGAATAATATATATGGTATGTTTTATAATGATTGATCATGAAAGTGTTCTCAAAGCTGGTAAAGGTGCAGCTAGTTTGAATGACTTTGTATACTGCAGGGTAGCTTGTGGATTTAGTCCAGGTGGAACTAAAGTCTGATTTAACACTTGATTATATTTCACATCATTCATCCACATCTGTGAAGTAACTAAAGGTATTAAAAACATGTAGTGGAGTAAAAGTACATGATTTAACTCTAATTAGCAGTGGAGAATAAGTACAAAGTATAGCAAACAAATAAAATACTCAAGTATAGTACTAGTATCTAAAAATTGTACTTAACTAGAGTACTTGAGTAAATCTACTTTACACCACTGGTAACTAAAGATGCCAAATTAATGAAGCGGAGTCAAATTAAAATATTAGCTTCCAGAATGTAATGGAGTAGAAGCAGTAAGTAGCATATAATAAGTAAATGTATAAATGCTGACGTGGAGCCCTCTGTCTCTCAGGCAGTTGGCCAGGACGCTGGCCATGGGTCAGGGCCTGGCGGGGCTCATCTGTGGGACGGCCATCTCCTCCCAGTACCTGGCCTCCAGCTTCCATGTGAACACTCCCATGATGCAGAGCTTCCTGCACTACACCCTGTTGTGTCTCACCTACACCACCATGCTGCTCTGTAGAACAGGTAACACAACCACAGGGACTAAACACACAAGATAATGTGTGTAATTCAAATGACAGTATATGCTATCTCTGGCCAAAAACTGAAGCGACAGTGTAAGAAAAACAGGTGTCAGGGGTGAAATGCAACAAAGTAAATTCACTCATTGTAAATGTGGGGGAAACTTCTGAAGCAATTGGAGTCAGGACTCAGAGAGACACGAGGAGAGCTGGAGATTTGATGGCAAACACTGATGGTTTATTTGGAGCTTCGGCCGGAGAATTCACAAGACATGTCACGGGCCACGGTTTGACCACACGGTTGAGATGCCACAATCAATTCTGAAGACCTCCACCCCAGACCCATGTATTTAGCTAGTTCTGAGAGAATAATCAACATTGTGCATAACAAGATAGAAGCATAACACCTCTATCAGCTGACACCAACAGGCAGGAACAGGGAGACAGAACACTGAGAGCACAGCAGCCAAGGTTACAGGTGCGTGTGCTCAGTCAGGACAGTATGAACTGATACACTGGGTCAAAGTTATGGGCCTTGGAAAATATTTCCCCAACAATAAATGTATTTCATTCTACTCCACTGTAAGTCAGCAGTGGTGAAAGAAGAGCTCTGATGCTTTACTCAATTAAAAAGGGGAAATACCAGTCCATAAATAGTCTATCAGAAGTACAAGTTCTGAGTTCAAAATAGTACTTTAGTAAAAGTACAGACTTATTCAAAATGTAAAAGTTATTTTCATGCAGAATGGCTCCTTTCAGGGTGTCATATTCCTAAAGATATGATATTATACTGTTTATCACCGACAAATACATCAAGACAATTATACAGTAAAGGTAGAAAGTAGAATAAAAGAAATAAACTCAATGGTTCGATTTTTTTCTTACAGTACTTGAGTAAATGTACTTAAATACATCCCACAACTGCACTCAGAGGGGAAATGTTGTTTTACTTATTACTCCACTAACTTTTCTAAAAAGACTTTAAAAGAATATAATGGATTCTTATAAATAATAAATAAATACATTCCTAACAGTTATAGTTGCACCTTCACCAACTACAACAGCAACATACTAACACATCAATGCATCAGCAATAATATTCACATGTATCCATTTCATGTATGACATTACATTTCAGTTTGTTGGTTAAATGGGAAAATGATTGTGCAAATGTTGTAATAATGAAAGAAGTAAAGATGGCCTGCAACAGGGGAGCAGCAATGATTCAGTGTCAAACCGTTCTGAGGCTTGGTGATGAAACATAAATGTTGATACTGAAGTTCAGTTTGCTCCCCTTTAAAACGTAGGGGATGGCAATATTTTACAGATCCTGAGGAAGCGCTGGTGGAAGTACCTCCTGCTGGGGCTGGTGGACGTGGAGGCTAACTACGCTGTGGTTAAAGCATACCAGTACACCACCCTCACCAGTGTACAGGTGGGTGCAGGCTGTGTTTTGTGTGGCTGAAGCTTTTGTTGTGAAAAGGGATCATATTTATTTAAAAATGTTACCCTTGTGATTCCCTCAAAGTGATAAAACATCTCTTTTGAATCTAAATCTTCAGTTCTGATAAATTACCAAATATGAATTCATTTGAAAACGTTTCTTACTGTTTTCAGTAAATATGTCAATTATTAATATTATCATAGATTTTGATGCATTGCATCAAACACTATAGCAGCAAGGCCCCTTGTAGAAACCAGGGAAATAGCATCTGCCCCATATGGCAAACGTGAGAAAAGGGATCAATCTTTTCTAAATGAATGTATGTTCAATTCTGTGAACAGGGATCTAGATGGAAAGTCTAATTTAACAAAATGCATGATTATATGGTGCAAAAGTTGTGGGATCAGACATCGTAGTAAGCTAATAAAACCAATATATTTACAATAACTCAATGCAAGAAGTTTTAATTACATTGCTTTGGGACGTTTTACATGCAGGCTCCGTATTTTAGTTTGTGTCAGTAAAGCACAGATGTTTACCAATCCATTTGAAATGCTTGAGATTCCTCTTTCCAAAGAGTTAGAACTGTTATTGGAACTTGTGTATGTAATTGATCTTTATTTATTGATATTTGTGTTTATATTTAAATCTCCAGCTGCTGGACTGCTTCGTGATCCCTGTCCTGATGCTCCTGTCCTGGTGGGTTTTAAAGGCTCGCTACAGGCCGATCCACTACGTCGCCGTCTGCATCTGTCTCATGGGGGTGGGGGCCATGGTGGGGGCCGACCTGCTGGCGGGAAGAGACCAGGGCTCCAGTAAGAATTTCCCTCAAGGACTGGCTCACTCTCTCATAGAGTAAATCAACACCCGATGAACTTAGCCGATAACGCTTTGATCAGGGCCTGCTTTTATTCATCTGTGACCTTTAATATTTAAACTGAAACTGTCTAACACATGACAGAAACACTCTAAGATGTGTCCCTTGTGGTGTCCTCAGCCTCCAACATCCTGTTAGGGGACGGTCTGGTCCTGATCAGTGCCTCGCTGTACGCCGTGTCTAACGTGTGTCAGGAGTACACGGTGAAGAACCTCAGCAGGGTGGAGTTCCTGGGCATGGTCGGCCTGTTTGGCACCATCATCAGCACCATACAGATGTAAGTGTGTGTGGGTGTGAACAGGAGTCTCATCCAACATGTGGTTCATCTCTATGAACAGATATCCAGCCTATGAGGGGACCACCCACTGGCCCTTGCCCCCAGAGGCTTATCGGCGTCAGACCCACAGCATGGGTTCTGAGATTGACATTCTGTTTAATCTGTTGTTATTTCTTCTCTTTACCCAGGGTGATCCTGGAACGTAAAGAAATTCCTGCAATCCAGTGGAGTTGGCAAATTGGTCAGTTCTCCTCTGAACAGAAACACTTTCAAAACCAAACATCAACAATAATGCCAATGACCAGCTATTTCCCTAGTGGTAAAAAACTGAGTTGAACATGAAGAGGCTAAATGTAATCTATGGCTCCATATTGACTATATGTTGATGACCTGCACAAGCAAAGCAAACATTGGTTGGTTCAATGTGTGACCTTTATATCACAGCATCAGTTTAACCAAAGCATTTATTTTTTATAAATTCAATGTCTTCGTCTCTTAACAGCTGTGCTCCCCCCTCAGGGCTCTTGTTCGCTGCCTATGCACTGTGTATGTACACTCTGTACAGCTGTATGCCCATAGTGGTGAAGCTGAGCAGCGCCACCGCCGTCAACCTCTCCCTGCTCACTGCAGACCTTTTCAGCCTCTTCTGTGGGGTCTTCCTCTTCCAGTACAGTGTGAGCACACACACACACACACACACACACACACACACACACACACACACACACACACACACACACACACACACACACACACACACACACACACACACACACACACTATAGCAATACAGCAGCATCAATGAATAACAATAATTGTTAAAGTGCAATCTTGTGTCAAGTGTTTTTGCACAGCTGGATGCATATGTGCTTGAAATGAATTTGCCTGCAAAAAGAATATTTAATCTGAAAAAGTCACTAATGCAAATTTACCATTTTCTTCTGCTTCCCCGACTAGCACTGCTAACTGAAACAGCCATTAATTTCTAATCTAGTGAGGTAGCGTACTTGTAGAAACCTTCAATTATTTTTACTATAAGATTATCTGCTCTACTTTATTGGCAGATTTAAGATCCTCTCCTGACATATAAAATAATATACTTTGAATTATAATTTGTGCCTGTTGTGATGGTTTCTACATTAAGTTAATTTACCGGGTTAAACTTTTTATTTTTACATCTCCTCTTTATTCCTTATTGAAAAATCTATTCAAAGGTTTAACATCTCAGAAAAGATAAAATAAGATAAATTAGGACTTTATTTATCCCGAAGGAAATTGTTGTGCCAGAGTTACAATACACAAGATCTCTTCTATTTTACTCCCTTTTTAGTCAATTCTCATGTGCTACAGGTTTCAAGTTTCTACATCACATTTTTGTAAGTGGCATGCTGGACAATGATTGGCTCCAGACTAGTTTTGATGTCATAATCCCAAACAGATGAAAACGGAGATTGTATTGATGTACCCTTACTTTGCTCCTGTCATTACATCTCTATATAACCCCCCTCCTCTCCCCCTCAGTTCTCCGGGCTCTACCTGGTCTCGCTGGTGATCATCCTCATTGGCTTCATCACCTTCAACGCTGTGCCAACACCCACGGACCACACAAACCCCGCCACCGCTTCTTTCCCCGTCTGTGAGGACGGTTACTATCGTTACCCTGTGGCCTATCAGAATGACATTATCAAGCAGGAGGTGGCTGTGAGGATCAGCACTGAAGGGGAGGGGGAGACAGAGGAGTGGAGGAACGACAAGGAGAAGAGGAGATCAGGGAGATTTAAGGAGAATGTTGGACTCAGCACTAAAATGTGACATACATATGTCTTTTTTTTTTTTAAAACATTCATTTATTTATAAAATGTTGCTTAAAGGAATGCACAATACAGACAAAATGAGAAGATAAAAGAGCACATACAGTGGTACCGTACACTTAATTGTTCTTGATTCTGATGTCTTTGTGGTCATCCAAGTTGAGTTGTAAATCTATTTTATATGTTCATTGTTAGCAATAAAAAGTCAGCTACCTGACTGTCCTTTACCCACCGACACACAACCTGTTTTGCTCAAAAGACGGGAACAAGATTTACACAAATACGACTACCCTCACTCTACGCGCTACAGACAAAGAGGATTTGCCTCATTAGGTGTTCCTGACACTATGTCTTTTTGATCACTAAGCAGTGGTGTAATATTACTATACACAGCTTTATTGACCTTAAGTACAATTTTGAAGTACTCGTACTTTAGTTGAGCGTTTACCTTTTATGTATACATCTCAGAGCTATGTATTGTTTATATCTTTATCTGACAGCTTTAATTACTTTAGATTCAGATTATTAATAAAAAAATATAAATCATCTAATACATTCTGATTTGTTATTATAGCTACAAAAGTATATTCAGTTATTTAAAGTACCTCCATCTTTAGTAGCTGCAGAAATAAAGTGATAAATACATGAACGCTTTAATAATATATATAATATAATATAAAAGGATGATATCTTAATTTTTGAATTCTGCATAATAACTACTTACTTTTTTCAGTTTTGATAATAGGTTTTAAATGCATTACAAATATGTGTAACTAAATATTTTTTAAACTGTCAAATTGCTATTCTTACTGACGTAGAACATCTGAATAAAGTATTGCTATATCTGATTACTTATGTAACTGAAGAAAAGATACTAAATCCTCTTGACAAGTAAAATACATCATTAACAGTGATGGAATAGTAGTACTAGTAGTATTAATAGTAGTATTAATAGTAGTAGTAGTAGTAGTAGTAGTAGTAGTAGTAGTAGTAGTAGTAGTGTAAGAAGATACACAGGGTTGGCACCAAGTCCTTGACCCCCGTCCCTCAACGACGCCCACCACAATCACCGAAGCAGAGACGCGCACCATCTCCCCCGTCTTCATCACAATGCCTACCACAATCATCCGAACCAAAACGTCCACCACCTCCCCCCTCTTCAAGACAGCATCTGCTGTCTCCGAAGCCTGATAAGGATGTGTGTGTACAAAATGCAGCAAACTCTAACTGATATGTGCTGGGTCCAGGCTCAAGGGCGAATGGCACTCTCAACCCTTTCCAGGACATGCCGGGGGCCTGCCTGCCAGTAGTTTGACTGATATCTGTGTTGATAGGTAATAGATTAAGAGTGGTGAATCAGCTTAGAAACAGGAAGTGCTCAAATGTTTGTGTGAGTTTATCAAATTTAGAAGTGATTCCATGTCAGCCATAGCTTGTCACAACAAATCTTACTGATAGTGTATTTAACGAACTTAAACTAGCTTTATTAAATGTCAGGTCTTTGGCAGGAAAAACATTTTTAATCAATGATTTTATCACTGAGCACAATCTCGATTTTATGTTTTTAACGGAAACATGGATTGAACAAAATAACAGTGCAGCTGTTCTTATCAAATCAACCACTCCCAACTTTAGTTTTATGAGTCAGGAAAGAATGCATAAGAAAGGGGGTGGAGTTGCTATTTTGTTCAATGATTCCCTTCAATGCAGGAAGACATCTTAAGGGAACTTTGCTTCTTTTGAATATGTGGCCCTTCAGCTGAAATGCTCCTCTCAAGCTCTGTTCCTAAATATCTATAGACCACCCAAATACTGTGCAAGCTTTTTTGATGACTTTACTGAACTGCTGTCTATAGTGTGTAT
>NW_011371321.1:0-7036 GCF_000735185.1 Notothenia coriiceps | reverse complement strand
ACACACACACACACTCTCTCTCTCACAGACACTCTTCACACACACACACACACACACACACACACACACACACACACACACACACACACACACACACACACACACACACACACACACACACACACACACACACACACCTCCACCCGTCTGAGGCTACACTAACACTCTGTTCCTGCTCCCACTGAGCAGACTGTATGAAGACAGAGATACAGACAGGTTATATAAAAGGGTGTGACAGATATTACAGTTACTACAAATTAGGGTCTTAAGCAGTGCATAACTGGGATAGAACATATATATACAGTTAAAGGGACTCACTGACAAAACTAAGTAACATTTGCAATAACTAGTCTAAACTTACTGCTCTTAAGATTAATTTGATAAAAACCATGTAAAAGCTTCCATCTGTTTATTCAAGAGAACATTTAATACTTATTTATAAGTATCCTAAAAAGACTTGAGTAATATATCGCTCAGAGCTCCACGACTCATTGTGAGACCTGCCTTTATCTATATGTAGTGTCTGATGCTCCTTGAATGACTTTGGTTAAATACATGTACTGATGTGTAAAACACCTGCATTTTGTGACATTTTCACAAATATTTTGACATGTTACAGTAGGAAAAAAACCTTTATGTATACAATAACATAATGATGTCTGAACTCTGCTCCAGTAGATAGACAGAGCCATACATTTGATTATTAATGTTACCAAATGTATTTGTTCCTACTTGCTATCGGAATGAATATGATCTGTGATTTGCTGCATACCAATCATACTTTGGGTCATGTTAGCACGGGCTAATCATCTTTGTCAACCTTTCTTGTGTTCTTTCTTAAACACGTAATGAAGTTTATTAAGCGTTTTAGCTCCTATGTTGTTAATATTGACCGCCATTTCCTCTATGAAGTAAACCAGCCTCCCTGTCTGTGTTCTCGTGCTGTCCTCCCCGGACTGTGAGACAGACTCGGAGGAGCACAGGGAAGTCAGTATTGTTTATGAAGCAGGGTATAGAAAGTACATTTTTGAAATGAAAATCCTATTTATTTACTTTTACAAACAGTGAGCAGCTGGGCAGCTGTAGCATGTGTATTGCACATTGGACGTTGGTTGGACTCTGTCTCACAGGCAGGTTGCAGTGTAACATCAGTCATTTCAAATGGCGTGCTCAAAGAGAGAAAGGTAGACAGCGAAAACAGAGCATTTAATGACATGTTCTCTTAATGGACCTCTTTGAGATGCAATTGAATACCCCTGCATTATAGCAACAACAACAATAATGATAATAATAGCAATAATAATTGGGAGGGGGGGCGCGGCTGTTCTTATGTTCTCTGAGGGGAGGCTCACCTTCCCACACTTTGAAAACCCCTAGTGTATAGGCTGCTGCTGGATATACTGAGTGTCAGGTAGCTTTTCCTATCAATACAATATCTTCTGATTCTAAATATCTTTGGGCAGCACCAAGTTTCTCACACTGGCTTTAGGACAACACTGCATGGGATAAGAAAGGGTCACTGTTCTCACTCTGGACTGTGTATGTGTGGGAGGGGGGGGGTCATGACAGCCTCTTTATGGCATGATGGCTGGCCTGACCCGGGTGGGCAGGGAAATAGGAAGACAGCAAGTCGATAGCGTTCAGCGCTAACGGGGAGAGGGGCTTTAAACGCGCTGGGCTGGAAATGATGCTCTTCATCTCCACCCCCCCCCTCCTTCAGATGAACTGGAGCGTAGATCCATAAACTAACAAACGGGCCAGGCCTGCCCCCCCCCCACACCACACTGTGATAAAGACACATGGCTCCTTATGTGCATGTGTTGCTGGTCAGAGCTCATCTGTGCTAATGCTCAGCCATGTTACAATTGAAATGATCATAATCAGAACACGAGTTCTTCATTTGTTTATTCCAGCATGTTTGTTCACTCCAGGACGTACAGAGATGTTCTTATGTGATTTCAACCGTGCCACAATTAGCACTCGACATCGCTTTGAAATAACATGGACTTTATTAAAGATTAATGGTAATTATGGGAAACAAAACACATCTAAAGCTCTGTGACCAATATTCTGTGATATTAGCTTCATGTGATTTTCCCTGTTTGAATAGGGATTCATCTGATTGGTGGGATTTGAAATGTGTGGAAATGTCTAATGCCAGTCTTTCTAAACAAAAACATATGAAATATGGTGAATCTTTTAACACTATATCATTTGTATTTTATTTGTATTTGTATTATTATTATTTTATTTGTATTGTTATTATTATTATTATTATTATTGTTTTTAAGTGCATCATTTACATGTATTGTTGTCCATAATCATGTTGTTTCATCATGCCATTGCAAATGAGCTCTAAATGTGGCAGTGGCTCAGGGAGAACAACGTGTTGATTATCTATGTGTTGAAGTCAGCTTACTGTGATGTCCTTTAATGAACCAAAATTAAAATAAAACACGTTGGTGTTAGAATTCTATCAGATTGTATAGGGGTCGGAGGATCAGAGTGTATAATCAGAGGATAACTCGATGTGGTTTTATCAGTGTATAAAAACAACCCGCTGAAGGAGTGAATAAGGGATAAGGAATGATATCTGGAATATTTTAGCACTTATTAAAAGACCAAGGTGTTTCATTTTCAGATTAGACTGTGAAGTAGCAGCCTTTGCACATTTTGTTTGGTTTGTTTCACAAATTCTTTGAAGGAAAATGTCCATATTTTTTCTACGTCGTGGAATGAATTGTGGCAACCTTACCTTGAATTACTATAAAGCATTGCTTTGACCATACTGTGTTCCTTTACATATTAAAGGGTGATTCTTATTCAGGTTTCATTCAAATTGGGTCGTTAGTTTGGCCATGATTCCGATCAGCAATCATTATAGCCACATTTCAAACTGATCTGAGAAGAGAAAAAGGCGTCAGCTTGGACACACAGCGGGAGAGAGAGAGGAGAGTTGTGATGATCACTGATCATGAGGATGAGTTAATACCTCTAAATGTTAAACATATATCAGAGACTTCCTTCAACTGCATACGCTCAACTGATAAGAACATCCGTCTGTTCCATGTGCCTGTGTAGAGATCTCATGTTGCCATGACGATGTGATTGTGTGAGCACTTCTACTTTTATGTCAGGGACGGATAATAAATCATATGAAGACCGATGGATGTGTGTATTGGATAAGACATGGAATAACATCGATGCACTGCTTCATCCAACAAAGTCTGCTTTTGTGTTGACTTATTATTCTTCCCCTGAGGTGCGCTTAATGTGACATGTGTGCATGTGTGCATGTGTGTGTTTGTACAGTAATGTCTATGTGTGTGCAAAGGGGAGTGACATGCACACACACACACACACACACACACACACACACACACACACACACACACACACACACACACACACACACACACACACACACACACACACACACACACACACGCGCGCGCACGCACGCACAAACACACACACACACACCACAGCATGACACAAGATGTATGAAAGGGTGAATTGAAGATGTACGCGTTGGAGAGCTAATTCCCCCCCTCCACTCCTCCACCCACAGGCTGCTGTTTCATAAGGATACTTTGCTTACAAAAGTTGTAATATGTTTCTCTTTGTTCACGTTTCAAGGACAGGCAGAGCCACCGCTCATCGGCAGGCGGGGGCGGAGGAAGCCAGAGTGAGCAGAGAAAGAGGGAGATATTCAGCCTTTTCGATTATGAAACATCTTATTGGACCTTGAAGCCTCAGAGAGGTGGGGGAGGGCTATCGGGGGAGTCGGCGGGGGAGGAGGGGGATGTTTTCTCGTTGCCGTTTCACTCAGAAACAGTGGTTTCAGTGAGGAGGAACAGGCAGAAGGGAATTGGATGTTAAAAAAAGACAGCGTGTCCCACCTTTCAGCCTTTACCTGAGGCTCATCAGCTCAGAGACTCACCTGTCTGTGGAGACAGTGTTTCCTCTAAGAAAGCAAATACTGTCAGTCCATCAATTTATAATTGTGCGGAATCCAAACATAATAAATTGTGTCAGTCTTTGTCATATTATTATTATACTCCAATAATTGATAGAGAATGTTGGTGTATCTATAGATATTTAATTGTAAACTAAAACATATAAAAAATAAACTATAAAGACAGAAAGACTGCAACGTTTTTTAAATTTGATTAGAAATGGAAATTAAGAACATTTATTGGCATTAGGTAATTTCAATATGGCAAATAGTTACCTGTAAATGGACATATTTATTTGAGTTTACTGTAACAGCCTGAGAGGAAGAACCCAGGGCAAAGTACATTTGTGTACCTATATAAAGATGTCCTGTCTTCTGTTTTTTGTCTTGGATTATATCAGTGGTGGATATTAAATAAATAAAAAATACACCCTAAAACGAAATAATATAAAGTAAATTAGAAAATCCCTTAAAGGTGGGGTAGGTAATTTTGGAGAAACCAGCTCGAGTGCGCTAGAATTTGAAAATACATAGCCGGAAAAAATCTGCCACTTCCTTACAGAGCCCCTCCTCCAACACACACGAACGCGCACATGACCAATGAGGGCACGAGATAAGTTTGTGCACAGATGGAAGGCTGACAGGCAGGTAGGCCATCCAGTTAATTTAGCCGGGCCGGCTCAGATGATTGGTCGTGCTTTTTACAGTACTACGGCTTCCACAGATGACATTTTTTTATGAATTTTTTGTCAAAGCACTTAAGATATTCATTGCTATCGGGATGTTAAGAGCATTCCATGGAATATAACAAAGTTATAAAGTAACTGAAGCTGCAAAACAAAAGGAGCCAAGTAGCCATACCTCAAGTATCACTTAAGTACAACCATTGAGTAAATGTACTTCATTATATTCCCCCACTGGATTTAAGTTTTCAGTCTACAGTTAAAGACATGTAGAAATGACTCCACAACCTTTCCCTCCTGTTGCCTGAGGGATGCAGAGTGCAACGAAGCAACAGTGTGACATCACATTTCCAATCTCAGCTGCTAATCTTCAGAGCTCCTCTGCTCCAACACAGTATTAACCCGCAAACAGCAAATCCGTGAAGGCAAGGGAGGAATACAAAATAAAACCCCTGGAGGGAGCCTCAACACACTGTAGTGTGTGTGTGTGTGTGTGTGTGTGTGTGTGTGTGTGTGTGTGTGTGTGTGTGTGTGTGTGTGTGTGTGTGTGTGTGTGTGTGGGTCTTTCAGGCTTGTGTTACAGCTCTATCCACCCCAAAGCACACAGTAAACATTTGTTTTATTATGATTTGAATATCAGCTCTCAGACTGAGGGAGGATAAATGATTAGCATTAATTATAATACATTTGCCTGTCAAGACTGCAATTACTTTGTTGCCACACAAATTGGTTATTCATGTTATGCAGCAGAGTGACTCATGATTCTGTTGGAACAATCAAAGCCGGGGAAGCTAATTGTTCTACTCGTCAACATTTAAAATGGCAGAGTGTGTGTTCAGCTACCATCATGTGTGTGTGTGTGTGTGTGTGTGTGTGTGTGTGTGTGTGTGTGTGTGTGTGTGTGTGTGTGTGTGTGTTTGAGAGTTGAATGTTTAACTGTCATCTCCAAGACAAGTTAGTTCCTGCTGAAAGCGCTGATGCAGATCTTGTGAAAACTCATTCAGAGCGTCACATGGTTCTCTGCAGATTGTGGTTCATAAGGAGTGAAATGTTCCATCAAAGGATCCATGAGGTCTGACCACATTGTGTGTTACTGCAGGTGTGAGGCTCACCTCTCCGGAGAAGCCCTGTCCATTCAGCAGGTGTTCAGAACCCTGGCCGTCCTCGCTGCCAAAGTGTAGCCGGATCTCTTCCAGACGATGGCTGTACGTCATCGGGCCCCCGGAGATGTTCACCAGATGCTCCTTGTCCAATCGCAGAGAGACGTGGCGGC
Source organism: Notothenia coriiceps (assembly GCF_000735185.1). Lineage (NCBI taxonomy): Eukaryota > Metazoa > Chordata > Actinopteri > Perciformes > Nototheniidae > Notothenia > Notothenia coriiceps. The sequence goes on along the minus strand of NW_011371321.1, from coordinate 1,122 downwards.
CCGTGTTGTACATCGTCCCTCCCACCTGCACAAGAAGAGAGGAAGAGACATTGATCATACGAGAATATACACATATTTAATCAGAATCAGGAGAAACACATTATGAACAAACACTTCTTTATAAAACCTTACAGTCCAAGAAAAATATTTATGAAAGAGCAAACATGAGGCCATGTGACAGGAAACGCAGCACATTCACAGGAAGGTACATTAACTCACTGTGTTTGTTTAACTCAAGTAGCACACAGACTGCAACCGGGTCTCATATGATGTTTTACTGACAAACAGATAGACAGAGAGTTAAGGGTTAACTGTACAGTCTGTGTGACAGTGGCCGAGTTGAGTCAGTCATTTTGTTTCAAACTGACTCTGGTCCGTCTGTAACACAGTGTTCTTTAAAGTCAGGCTCTAGCATATGTTGAGTGTGCTACATTTAAATAGGATCCCTTATATTGTTCATTCATCTGTTTTTTTCTCCAGCTTTTAACAGAATGGACTTTTGATTTCTTCTTCCAGATTTCATCTCCAGGTTAATGATGAGTCTGAAGTTGGACTCTCCCACAAGCACAAACATATGCAGCATAATAGTTACCAATACTTAATGACAAAAAAGTAAAGAAAAATATAATAAAATGAAGCCCTGCCAGCTTAATCAACTCGTCCTTTTGTATACTTAAAGCTTTCAATGCAATAAAGCATGAGGTCCGTCTCTACGGGGACCGGCAGGTGCAAACGCTCTACAACGGTTCAAAAACATTCCCATTAGGACAAACGCCCTGCAGTTACAAAAACGATGCAAATATAAAAACTCAAATGTGCAAAAACACATGAAAATGAAGAAACTTCTCCGCAACCTGACAACACATGCAGCATTTGGAAAACATTCACCAACCTGAGGAAACATGCGCAGAGTTTAATAAAAGCATGCAGAAACCAAACGCTGCAAATACAAAACGCTGCAAGACGCTCAAACACAACGGAGACCAGGGGACACTTAAGAGTGACGCACACAGCTGGGAGACCAGGGGACACTAAAGAGTGACGCACACAGCTGGGAGACTATGGGACACTAAAAAGGTGACGCACACGGCTGGGAGACCAGGGGACACTAAAGGTGACGCA
>NW_011371320.1:0-3388 GCF_000735185.1 Notothenia coriiceps | reverse complement strand
CCTAAATAATTGGTAACATCTATTTTATTATGAATTTACCAAAAGGCCTCCTGCATTAACATTGTGTGGATTAAGAAGGCGATGTCAACAACACTCAGCGTATCGTAGAGCAGATGACTGTGCACTAGCTTGCCTCGACATAGGGAGGTGCAAATTCAATGAAAATGGGCTTTTCAACCAAGAAAGGCATGGCTAAGACCAGTGAGCCAATGGGACTGCTGTTTGAGCCTTACAGAACTTGTGGATGTGGTTATGTGTGTTCCTCAGATTCATACGGCGTCCCAGCTAAGAAGCGTAAGAGAACTGAGAGTAAAGAGGACATCGTGGAGATGATGGAGAACACGGAGAACCCTCTCCGCTGTCCAGTCAGACTCTACCAGTTCTACCTCTCCAAGTGGTGCGTCATTTTATTTAGAGTTTAGTCATGTTTTTGACGATTCACTTATTGACAATCTTCATTTTCTGTGTCTTCTCGTCCTCCAGCTCAGAGTCGGTGAGGCAGCGCAGCGACTTGTTCTACCTTCACCCGGATCAGTGTTGTGTTCCCAACAGCCCCCTGTGGTTCTCCTCCGTGCCTCTGGACGACAGCACCATGGAGGCCATGCTCGTACGAATCCTCGCCGTCGGAGAGCTGCAGAGGGACGACAGACGAGGTACGGAGCAGCAGGCGTCAGATTACACCATGTCTGAGTCTGACGAGGAGGATTCACGGTGATGGACACAATGTAAAGGGATTATTTCAAACTCTCTGCATCACAAATTCAGATGAATCAAACATTACAAGCCTTTTTTTTCAAATCATTTAAAAGTTTGGATTGTTGCTAACAGGGTGATTAAATAAAGACTTGGACCGTGGCTTAGTTTAAACTAATAGTCACTGGTGCAGTTATGAGTCCTAAAACCCTGAAAGCATTTCACCACTCCGGCTCTCTCGTTTTGAAGACAGCGGTTTCCTGAACATGTTGTGGCAGAAATATGTCAGGCCTACAATAATACATCTTTGAGGAGTTCTTCTTGGCTGACTGGGAAACAAAATCCAACCTCTCAGTTCCCTTCTCTTCAGCAGCATTCTGGGAAAATGTAACAGTTCTGTAAGGAGTTTGTTTTCTAAAAACTTTGCTTAATAGTAGAAAAACTTAGAGTGGCATCAAATGTCAGCGCCTTGCAGAGCGGAGCTGCTGTGGGTTCAGATCTTCTGCGAACGCTCCTCGTCATTACTCGCTCCACACCATCGCCTACCACCCTCTGAACCATGTTCACATGTTTTTGATATCTTTATAAGAAAAGTCTACGTTACCTGCTGATTTATACTGTTTGTTAAGTCTTTGTTTTTGAAATCTTCCTTGAGTCATTTGAATGTTGATGCCATTAAGCTGTGACTCAAGATTTAATTTGTTGGTATCAATGAAAAAAAGTTGAAAGTAATCTTTGTTTAACCTTTCTTTGTAGTACCTTGTTATGCAAATCTCCAATCACTTTAATAAATGCTTGAACATACAAATAAAAAAACAGACAATTTATAGATGAAGATTGTTTAATGCATTTTTACAGATGACCCAGCAGTTGTAGCACAAATTAAAGTTCCGTTAAAAAAAGCTGCTCACACTTTAGTTTAGTTAAGTATATTCTTCTCACGCCACCTTCTACTCCACGACATCATAAAGGTAAATATTGTGCTTTTTACTTCATTACTTCTATCCGACAGCTTTAGTACTAGCTACCTTATAAATTAAGATTTTTGCATACAAAAGTGAAGAGAATATAAAATATGTTAGATTTTAAACTAACACTACAGTTTACATAAGTAAAGCTGAAGCAATTTCTATATTAACAGATAGTAAACTGATACGCACCCCAAAGTAATGATACCACAAAAATACACTATCACCAGTAAAAGGATTGAAAAGTAAAATTACTCAAAGCTGCGACTGTGGCTATTATCATATCATTAGATTCATGTTACCAATGCATTAATGTTGTTTACTGTTGGAGTTGGTTGAACTCCCTTTTTTAAATATGTTTCTATTGAACTGCATTAATGAATATTAGGTAACAAATTCACCATCAACTAGTTGTTAATTAGCATGCATATTAGCAGTATATTGGCTCTTTTTTAGTCATTATAAAACACATTATGCGCATTCCAACCTCCATTCTTCCTTTTCTTCTTCTTTCGTGTTAATTGGCGGTTGGCAAACCAACTTGTAGGTGCATTACCGCCACCAACTGGACTGGAGTGTGGACAAGAGACTAAGCAGAAAACAATAAACAAAAGAAACAAAACAAAGAACCAAAACTCTAGATTATTTTAAATGTATCAATTTCTCTTAGAAATTTAATAATCTCTCAATATATATTGCCAGATGTTTTCCCTAACAGTCCTGATAGCGACAAGTCATGGAATTTTGCTTTCTTCAGTGTCTGGAAAAACACATTTCTCTGAATACTATATTTCCTGCAAAGCAGTAAAACATGCTCAACAGTTTCTGGCTGGCTACAGTGTATACACTTTCCGGTTGGATGCTTTCCTATTATACTTAATGTATGATTGAGACCTGTATGACCTATTCTTATCTGAGAAATGACATTTTCCTCCCTTCTTTTAAACCCTACCTTCCTTCCATCCCCCACATACCTTTGAATGTTATAAAGATGTCTTCCTGTATCACTAAGGTCCCAATGATCTTGCCATGTTGTTTGTGCATATTTCTGTATGAATGTTTTAACCTCCGCTTTGCTGAGCGGAACTTCTATGTCTATGTTCATACTTCTGAGTGTTTGTTTGGCCAGAATATCCACCTGTTCATTACCCTCCACACCAACATGAGCAGGAACCCAGATGAAACGAGTTGCATGCCTTTGTTTTGCATTTTATATAAAATTAGATATATTTCATTTATTATGTCCATTCTAAATGAAGATCTGCCTGATCGTATACTCGATAATGCTGAAAAGCTGTCAGATGCAATTACACTATTATGTATTTCTTTCTCCTCTATCCATTTCAATGACAGTACCAATGCCAACAACTCTGTGGTGTATACTGACACATGGTCTGTTACCCTTTTCTTGATATGTGTATTACTCACTGGGATGTATACTGCTGCCCCAGCACGCCCTGTCTCTGGATCTTTGGAGCCATCTGTAAATATGATTGTTGAGTCTGAGTGATATCTTGCAAAATAATTCTGGACTATGCGCCATACTGGTATTTCTTTCTTTTCCTTCAACTCTTTTTGTATATTGAGGTCTACACTTGGCAATGGGAATAACCAGGGTGGAATGGATGAGATTGGAACTGTGGGGCAATACTGTATTTGATTCAAACCTATACTTGCTGCTTTAACATCGCCAATCCATCCAAAACTTGTTAAATGTGACTCATTGT
>NW_011371319.1:0-8993 GCF_000735185.1 Notothenia coriiceps | reverse complement strand
TGCTGATGGTTCACAAGCCCCCCCCGTTGATAATTCTCGATCGTTGGCACGCTGATAAAAATTTTTTTTTTAAATGGCACTTCATATCAAAAAGGTTGCCGACCCCTGCACTAAAGGAAAGGGAAACCCCGAAAAACCTTTTAAGCTCTTAATATTCAAGTCAGTGTTCGCAAAGAAACCTTTTTTAAGAAACGCTTGCATGAGGCTGTGTTTTCCTTTGTTGATGGACCACAGAACAATGTGGAAATCCACTTCCTTTTACTCATAATCCTTGCCTCCATATGTTCCTCTGTCTCCTGTTTGTCTTTACCCCCACACTATTTTTAATGGCCTTCTAATGACAGCATCGCTTGTATTGTTTTCACCTTGCAAGCTTGTGTGTGGCAGACATATTTTTGTGGACGCCAAAGCTACTCAAACCAAGCAATATGCTATCACGTTGCCAAGCAGAGATTAAAATGAAAGAACGATGAAGAAACTTAGTAGGTAATTAGTTGAGTTAAAAATGAAGGCTTAGTTCCAAGATAGGTGTAGTTGGAGCAAGGGCACAATAAGTGGAAGTAGTAAGTGTTGGGTCCAAGCTCAACGCCCATGGAATAATTTGGCATTGTGTCTGATGTTTTTCAAAGAGGTTTTTTGTGTTCTTTTCTCCCTGTATCGACTCAGAAATAATACATCGGTTGGAGTCCATTGTAAGTTTAGTCACCACTTTGTAATCTAACACAGCAGAAATTATTCAATTATGACCTAATAAAAAGTTCCACACTTAAATTCTAAGAAAAACTCTCTTCAGGCTAAAAGTATCAATCACTATTGGCTTGTTCATTCTCTGTTGTAATTACCCTTAATTTCACCTGGGTGAGTTAGAGTAGGTGTCATTGGACGGCTGCTGAGGGCTTTGAAGTATCAACAACTTTGATGTTAGCGATGAGCATGAATGAAATAATTACATATCCACACCCATTGTGTAAACCTTGCTGAACCCACCTGAATAAGAGACTCGTACCTTGTTTTGGTGATTGAACATCTAGTTAAAAATACCTACCTACACTTTCTATGGGTTCACTCGACAAAAAAGCAATGGGATTTCTCCATAAGATTTTGGAAAATAGCTCTAAATAAGGTATATGGAAAATGAACCTGTTTGATAAATGCACGTTTTGTTCAGCCGGATAATCTCCACATGTCTACCCTACTTTTATAATTTTGGAATTATAAATCTAATCGCCAGAAGCAAAATGCTAACGTTATGCTGTATGCGAACGACAGCAGGGCACGGCTTCAACTTCACGCCAATTTAAGATCGATATTCAAAAATACTAGGGCTGTCAGTCGATTAAAATATTTAATCGTGATTAATCGCATGATTGTCCATAGTTAATCGCGATTAATCGCAAATTAATCGCACATTTTTTATCTGTTCTAAATGTACCTTAGAGGGATATTTTTCAAGTTTTTAATACTCTTATCAATATATGAGTGGACAAATATGCTTTATGCAAAATGTTTGTTTATTATCATTTGAACAATGACAAATATTCTCATGAATATTAAACACAACAACCTCTGAACATTACAAATATTCGTCTCAATTCAACCTGGAACCTCTTTCATACAATACAATAATACGTGTGTGTGTGTGTGTGTGTGTGTGTGTGTGTGTGTGTGTGTGTGTGTGTGTGTGTGTGTGTGTGTGTGTGTGTGTGTGTGTGTGTGTGTGTGTGTGTGTGTGTAAAAAAAGCCGCTCCTCTGTTTTCATAACTGTCAAAGCATGAGACTGAAGTTCCCACTGTGGGTCAAAATAATGCGCTTTGACCCCGAAGTAACTGTCATTACTGAGTGAAGTCCAACAGTCTCCGGTGAGCGTCTTTCTTAAATCCTCCTCTACTTTCGCTTTTTGATTCTTCATACAAGTTGTTTATTTTCGACACAGTGGTGGCATTGGAAGGCAATTCATAATTGCAGTCGTTGGACGTGTCCAGGCGTCTCCCCCGCACACTTTCAAGTGTGGTCTGCTGCAAACGAGCGGCAGGAGCGGGGCTGTCGGCATCAGCAGGGTGCTTGGATTAGATGGTATTTTAAACTCGATGCGTTCTGAAACTACGGGGCGGCCAAGGACAAAAAATGCACGCGTTAATCGCGTTAATATAATTAGTATGGCGTTAAAAGAGACTAACTTGACAGCCCTAAAAAATACAGATTCAAAATGATACAAGTTGAATCGTTTGTTTTAACAGTTTGCAAGAGCGCAGGTACTTGCTTTCAAGCAGAACAGGGGCAGACAAACTTAGCGGCAGTGTTTACTTGTTCGGCGTAATGACGTAAAACGTCCTCAACAACTTCTGTAGTCCTATTCATCCACTTGTTAACAACCATCGTTTTGTGTGCCTTGGCACTCTTCAAAAATCACCAGTGGGGTCACTGCTGATGTATTTAATGTCGTAGAACAAAACGTGATCCGTCTCTTAAATGTGTGTCAACCACAGACCTTATTTCCAGCTATTTTCCTAAATCCTATGGAGAAATCCCATTGACTCTGAGACGATGGAACCAGTAGTGGTTAAAATGCTAACTCACTTCCGGGTTTTAGGACTCGTCACTGCACCACTCTATTGGGACACGCAATTTAAGGATATAGTACACTAACTTCAGCTTGTGTTTGTGTGCCAGATGTGTGGGCAATGTCATATCTCACAGAGAGCAGTCCTACTTTGTTTCCCCTTTTTACAAGCTATTAGTTTATCTTTAACCATAAAAGACTTCTTGGAATAACTGCATAATTTCCCTCTTTTCAATTTTCCTTCCCCCCCTGACCCTCTCATTAATCTCTCCCACCTTCTACTTTTTTTCCTTGATGTAATATTTTACATATATTTAATATTTTTCCCGTTTTTCTTTTCTCCTCTCTTTATCTGCTTGCAGCATATACCCATTAGTAAAGGTTAAACATTCCTTTCTGTTCTATGGTCTACTGGTGGGCAGAGGAAGGACGTGAATTGAATAGAGGTTGTAGTGCTGTCTGAAATTACACGTGGTTGCTAGAAAGCTATTTGAAGCTAGCTAACTTGGAAGCATTACAGACTACTCAATTAACCTAATAAAATAAACGCTGGATTATTTTCGTGTATTAAATAGTGGAAAATGAATGTTAAACTTGTATTTGTATTGTGCTATGTATACTGGGGAAATTGTAATCTCGACTCAACGATCCACTTCTGTTTTGACTCTAATGAGTGCTCCACTCATGATGTATTTTGCCATACTTTGCATTGGGGCACACTTCTGTATTTACATTGGCTATTTTGAGTACATAAATATACAAATTGTGACACAGCAAAAGTCAGGATTCTGTCTACTTTTCCCCCATGAAAATAATAAGCACTTTAAAGCTGCCTTTGAGCAGTGTCAGTGAGCTCCCAGCCCTCAGGATCTGCTGAGGCCAGCCTTACATTAGAGCTTATTCAACCCGGGCTACACGTGTGCTGCCCTGCCAGCTCCCAGAGGACCGCAAAAGATTCAAACACACCAAAACACAACCTTCAAAAAGACTGCGTGTCATCAGCATTAATTCCTGGACACTGAGGAATCAGCAGAGTACTCTGTCATCTGAAACTGACTTTGAGAAACAGAGACACAAGGGGAGAGAGAGTGGGCAGTAAAACACACACTGTCATTCATACCTTCTCATTATATCCCTGAGTCATAGAGTAACCCCGGAGCTGAGCTCACCGACACTGACATTCTGCACGGTTTGTGCGTTTGGGTTGTGACTTTGACCCTATGTTTTCATTTAACAGCTTAAAGTTACCACATCAGTGTGTTTTTGTTATGTAATGTGTTTTCATATAGTTGTGGCTACACTGGAGATAAGTATGCTTTGCTGTGTCTTCAAATATACTTTTGAGTTACACCCAGAATTGTCTTACTTCCTCTACACCCGAGCTATATTGTACAGCACGTTTTAGTACAGTATAAGTTAGTAACATATTTAAAGACATTATGTGCGTGTGGTGACCTGTTTGTTGAAGAGTTAGGGTTCTAAAGTACATGGAAAAGGCAAACAAATGTGAGGTCAGAACAGTTGCGGTATATAGAGCAACACTCTGTATGCAGAAATACTTTATATTTGGTGTTGCAAGGTTATCTGATATATTTCTTATATATTCTGAGAGGTCAAGGATAGATTAAGTGGGTGCGAACAACACTAAGGACAAGGATAGTGTGTGTGTGTGTGTGTGTGTGTGTGTGTGTGTGTGTGTGTGTGTGTGTGTGTGTGTGTGTGTGTGTGTGTGTGTGTGTGTGTGTGTGTGTGTGTGTGTGTGATCATGGTATCACCATAAAATGAGTAGCTGGGTCTCTTCTTTGGTAGACATTTGATTGTCTTACAGCTTTCAAGGGTAAGCCTATGATCCTCTCTTAATCATTCCAAAGACAGCATTAGGACTTAAGCTTTCATACTGCATTTTTTTTTTTTTACTGTCTTGACTATAACATCTATTTAATTTGTAAAAGATGGATGATGCATTTTTCCCTCAGGGAAGCATTTGTATTCTCATACTAGTGGTGACAACCCTTTTTAAAGAACAACCTGTGTAACAACAAGCTGTTTTTTTGGAAGAGGCAGATTTAATGACTTAAGCATTTATAGCAGTTCCTTTGATGCCAAGCCAATTTCTGTTGAATTAAAAGGAGTTATTAGAAACGGTAATGCAGCATCTCTACCGATGGACACATATCAACCTCTGCACAGTATATACCCTCAATAACCCTATTAAGGAATATACTGCAGTTTGTTACTCTAAACAAGACTGAAATCGTGCCTCTACTACCGCTTGACCTTTCATAAACTGGGCTATACTGCCATGAACCTCCGGTCATTCAGCTGCACTTTGATGACATTACCACTCGTCTCGAAAGATCCCCTGCTGTGTCTCATGCACTCTACCACATGTCCATCAGCCTTTCTCTCCTTGGCCTTCATTCACCTCTTCCGTCAATGTGCATGGTGGTATTTCCTAGAGACCCGTATGTTCTTGTTATGTGTCGATACCACTGTAACTTACACAGTTAGCAGTTTCTGTCAGCAGTTAACGAATCCCTGCCAGTGTCTGTGAAACTGTGGACCTAGTCTTCTCATATTACGATACCATGATACTTTATTATCACAAATAGTAAAGACAGGAAACAAGATAACAGACATTTAATATAACATTACAATGGATGGAGTCAAAATGTTTAAGACCCTTTGATTTAAATTTGATCTGGGATTAAACCCTTACATTTTATTTTAGGATTGGTGCACAAAACAACTTCACAACTTCAGTTTTAAATGTTAGGACCCTGAATCTCTGATTTAAGGGTAACAATTCCAGTGAGTTCCTCAAAGGGTTCACCTACATTCTTTGAGCAGATTTTCAATTGGTGGATCAGTTTTGGCTTTGAAGTGGTGGATCCAAACACTAATGCAGTGTAGTATGGCAATACTGTAGGACAATCAAAATCTCAGATGTAAAAATCATAAGAAGAATTTGTCTGCTCGCCCCAAAGGACCTAAAGCGCTGACGTTTTTTTTCCGTTTTTAATAAATATGTTATCAGTGACCGGGGTGGTTCAGGGGCCATAATATGGGTTTAAATTATTTGGCTCCAGGGTGTATCCACCTTTTCTAAATGTGTTCAGGAAAAGACTGTGGCCTCTTCTGACCCTGTACTGTATATGGGACTATGAACAATTATTAAATGCATGTCTTATCTGTTAAATTATTATTTGCACTGTTTAGACTTTTCCTAGAAGTTCTTAAAAAAGCATCTAGACTGTGTGAAAATCGAACTCACTAAGTGGCAGCTTCAAACGAGAAGTACCTGCACAGGGCTTAGTGCAAGCAATAAATCACACAAACACGCATACAGTATACCGTCATCCAGACCTTCTCATTACAGCCCTGACTCATACAGAAACTCTGCAGGTGAGCTAATACATCCGTAGTGTGTTTGTGTGTGTACATGTGAGACTATTTTGGCTAAATGAAAACATAATACTGTCTATAATTTGAAAGTTAAATATGATGTGTATCGTCTGGCTTTCATTCGCGAGAAACGTGAAGTTGCTAAAAGAGGTTTCATTTGACATTTGTAGAGTCAACAGCAGTCATATTTTCAGACAAGAATACCTGACTAATTTCCCATCTTAATTTATTTCAAAATGTTACATGTTCCTATCCAGTTAGTGTTTGGGTGGCAAACTGGAGACATGCTGCGACACGTTTCTGTTTTGAAGTTGGCATTTGGAAGGGAACCTCTCCTTAACCGATGTCTGACAGTGATTGAGATGGATCGGAGGGAGGGGAAGGAAGGAGGGAGAGACATGGGGAGAGAGCCATGGGCTATAAGAGGGGGGGTGAGGGTGTGTCTGGGAAATGGAGTTGCTTAACATCAAAGATAACCCTATTCAGGACTCAGCAGAGACCGTGCATTAGTCCGGGAGACACTCTACTTTATCATTGGCTCTTCCTGTTTGGCAGAAGCCTTACCCTTTAAGGTTGTGTTAAAACACAGATACGCACTCTAACAAATTAGAAGTCAACATCACCTCATGGCCTCCCACATGACTCAAACCCACACACTTCAACCTCACACTGGTCCAGGTTAATAAAAAACATACAAATTGCACCAAGCTCTTTCAAAAACCTTTGATTCTACGAATGTAAACTCTGGTCAAATAAGAAACTATTTGTCAGCCTTACATTATTACCATTGACCGCAAATCTCAGGACTTATTGTACATACTTTAGGAGAGCATTAATAAACAATATCAAGATTATTGAAAACCAGATCTAATAAGGTTATTTTTGAAAGAGTACCCCAACAATTGAATACTGATCCTATAGCATTTTCTGACTCACGTGGAAAGGATAAAATGGTATGCAGCAGAACCACAACCATGTCATCTTTTTTCCCTAAGCATTCTTCTTCCATGTCCATATCTAGCGCCTACATTACTGACATGCAACATTCCAATTATGGATGTATAAAGACAACTGTTCTCTCCAAAGAGAGTTGTTCAGTGGAGCCTAAAGCCAAAATGTCCCGACTCTTAAAAACTAAAATACCCGATATTCCCTGGATCTTACATAGGCGTTCCAGCAGTCTTCGGCATCCACTGGGCCAATAGAGCATGAGCATTTGCGTTTTCCTTTAAACCGCCCTCCCTATTGCAACGTCACATCCAGTCTCTGCTAAGTCAAATGAATGGAAAGGGAAAATAACACTTGATTCACATAAATACAAATGTTATACTCATTGAAAAATGTCTCTTTCCAAATGTACCTTTATGGGATAAAGTATTTTTGGGCCCAATGCTATCGCATGACTGACAAGGAAGTTGCTATACCACTGTTCAACCACTACCAACATTTGCTTCAATGCCCGGCTGCACTTCCTGGGCGCTTTATTTCAGTTGGATATTTTTTAAATTATTTCTAGTAGCAGCTTATGATGAAACATGTGTTGGTCTCTCTTTCAGAACAGAGTCAACCACAGAAGGCCATAACACCAACCCCAGTCAACGGAGGTAAAGAAAAAGAAAATGTATCGCCACCTTCAGAAGTAGAAAAGAAAACAGGTGACTAAATGTATGCTATGCCTGTGCAGTACATGTTTACTTATACCTTAACTTCCATTTTATTGGGTGTGGTAGGAATACATTAGTGTAACCAACAGGTCTAAACCTCACACATCCATATATCTTAGTCTGACTGGTGAATGGTGGTAGTAAATCACTATCGATTCAGCAGGTTCAATATCGGGCAGATTTGCATGAAGAAGCCTGACAAGTATAAGCCTGCTTAACAGTAAAGTAAATCACAATTATGTTACAAGAATATCCTCAGTAATAGTTTAACTAAATTGTTTGTCTTCGGTTAACGGAAAGACGCAAGACCTTAAACAATACCAGCTAGAGAAGCTACAACAGTTGCCTCAAGTCAAAGCATTTTCTTTTTACTCTCAAAACTAGGGATGGGTATCGTTAGGATTTTATCGATACCGGTACCGGTACTGCTTATCGGCTTTCGGCCGAAACGGTTCTAGCACCGAAAAAATATCACCAAATGTCAGAGAAGAGGGTTACGTTGGTAAGCTAACGTGTTGTTGTGATGACGTAATCAAAACGCGGCGACAAGCACGGCACGCGACCATGCTCGCGGCTGGCTCACAGCCAACATTTCTGGCGCTTGGAGATATTTAAAAATATCAGAGAAAGAGGCGCGGTTTGCGATTTGTAAAACTTGTTCAGCTGGCATTTCTCGAGGGGGTGTAACTGCAAAGACTTTCACCACTTCGGGATTACTCCACCACTTGAAATCAAAACACCCGGACAAATATGCGGAGTAAGATCAAATCACAAGCACTGACAGCGAGAGACTGTTCAGCGCTGCCTCTCATGTGCTTGATGAGAAGAGGAACAGACTTATGGCTGATAAAGCAGAGAAGCTAATGTTCATTAAAAAGAACCTCCCACTTTTCCTTAATAAGTAGACAAGGTTGGCTTATCATAAGCTTATCTAGTTCTACATGTCTACTCTATATACCCACTTTCCTGAACAATTTTCATTGTGAGTTATAATTCACCATCTCAGGTTATCATTAGGGGGAAATGACAGCAGCACAGTGTTCAATATATTGTACTTTCGGTATCTAAATGATACAATGGTGTTTACATTGCTCATGAGGACAGACCACCTTATTTACAGATTCTTGAAATTGTAATTTAATTTGTAATTGATTGTGGATTTTGTATCCAGTTTTCACTTTATGTATCTTTATACAATGTTTACTACTTTGCTTATGAGGACAGACAGCCTTATTTACAGATTCTTGAAATTCAATTGTAATTTCATTTGTAAATAGTTACATTCATGTGGATTTATCCAGTTTGCACATTTGTATGCATGCACTTATAGGTGCATTTGTTGTTGTTGAAGGCCTGGCTGTTAC
>NW_011371318.1:0-13129 GCF_000735185.1 Notothenia coriiceps | reverse complement strand
CTTGCACTCCTATTGGCTAGCACTCCAACACATTGTACGTGATAGACTAAGGAGCGAGACATCTCTTAGTGGTTAACCAATCACAACAGAGGCCAGCTAATCAGAGCAGACTGGGCTCTGGCTTCAGACAGAGGGTGAAAAGAGGTGTATGAGAAGAATAAAGAGCTTTTTGAGAAGAAGAATAAAGAGCTTTTTGAACATTAAAGCTTGGAGACATGTTACTGTAGAGACACTAAATATAAATATAAACCTGAACATGACCATAATGTGGACCCTTTAACCCAGATTGCAACCATGTCTAACCATTAATTGTAATTTAGGAACTATTCACAACAGCAGCATTGTTACTGTCACTCCCTAGGTAAAACCCTGCCAAAAACTCACACAAACACGCACACACACACATGCGCGCGCACACACACACACACACACACACACACACACACACACACACACACACACACACACACACACACACACACACACACACACACACACACACACACACACACACACACACACTAAAATGCTGATGAATAGTGTGTTTGTGAGGATGAGGGATGGTGACCTCTGCGTCGCCTCGCTGAATGAAGGATGGACAGCCGAACACAAACCAATGATCTTTTTCCCATCCCGCGCCATGCCTCTGAGTCTGAATAATTCAATTTGTTTTCACCAAAGCTGCATTTGTCATAGCTGGTATGTGCTCTGAGGCTCTTTACCCAGCATGCTTTGCTCCGTACACTTTGATTCACCACGTTCAGAGCAGCTTTAGGAGATCAAACCCACCGGGGCGACGGCATTTCACAGCGCTCGCTCCAAAGAAATGACATTTCACCAGGTACTAGGTATATTTTGGAACAGCTGCCAGTGGAATTATTAAAGTAATTAATTAAATCAGACTATTAGTGGTCTTTTTATTTGCATCGTATCTGAAGCTGCAGTGTGTTTCTCCTAATGGAAGTGTGTTGGGCCTTTGCGTTTGTTGGCCACCGTAATCACAGATTTCTACTGGATTTTCTCTGACAAAAATAAATAATGTTTTTGCATCTATAAAAGCCATGCCACATTTCCAAAAGTTAACATGAAAGTTCTCTATCTGCCTTTTTGCAAATGCTTCATGCTTCATAATTGTATTGGTTCTTCCCTACCTCATGCATCATCTATCCACCAAGTTTCATGACCTTTGTGTAAATAGTTATTTCATATTCCTGCAGACAAACAAACAAACAAACAAAACCAAAAACAGTCCTTGATGCAGAGGTGAATACTGTAAAATATAACCAGCATGAGTCATTAGTGTAATAATCTGACTGTACGTGTAATTTCCGTAAACATATTTTCTATTTTTAGCGTTAATGACGTCTCCAGCTGCACGGATCACATGGTTTATTTTCCCTCTTTGTTTCACAGGAAATGAGAGGGTTGTTATAAGCCTTGAATATAACCAGAAGACTGATGGATGTTTCCTGTGTGAGGAGGTCGAGGTTCAGACCAGCAACAGCTCACCTGATGATGGAATAAGTTTCGTGTGTGGGTGGAAAGGAGTTTAATGGTGAGGGTGGGAGGAAAAGCTGAAATGGATGGAGAGGGGAGAGGTCTCTATAGATTGCAGTAAAACGACATTACTTTAGAGAAAACCTGAGCAGACTGACTCCAAGTGCACTGAATAAAACACCCAAATGTTTCCTCTCTTAACTGAAACCAGGAAATCACCAGTTAATGCATGCTGATGCGGCGGCAACACCAGTGTGTCTGAAATGGTGCGTGGGAACACTGCATAACATTCTATATCTTTTACTTCTGACTTTTTCCCCGGAATTCTCACTTTTTTTCTTGGAATTCTCACTTTTTTCCTCCCAAATTCTGATTTTTTCTTTTCTCAGACTTCAGATACATTTGTACAGATACGAATGATGACTTTTTTCTCAGAATCTGGATAAAAAAAATTCTCTGAGTTCTGAAATTTTTTCCTCGAATATTGATTTTTCTTTTGCGGTATTCTGACTTTTTTCTCCGACTTTTTTCTTCTTCTTGGAATTTGTTCTTCTTCTTGGTCACACCTCAACATTTTTTCACACGTGTCCCTCATCCTCTTCACTTCAGCCGTAAACAAAATTATAAAAGCTGCTGCTTGCAGGAAATGTAACTGAGTTAGAAGTGAGTCTGAACCAAAACACCAGACGGAGTTTAACAAAAAACGCTCCCTGGGCTGAAGGGAACCGCTCGAAAACTCCACAATTACCCACGTTATTTCGTTTGCTGTGGTTTGTTTGATATTTAGTCCCGTTGTCAGCAGGATAACGAAAACATTACTGGTCTGATTGTAATGAAATGTGCAGGTAGGTTGTAGTTCTTTAGATCCACATTTCAAGGCTGTAACATGTTTATTTTCCCTTACAGTAAAAGCCATTTTACTCTGTAACTCTCTGTGTGAGTTTGTCACTACAAAAGACCATTACATTACATGATTACATGTAACCAGTGTTTGTATAGAAACATGAGGAGTGCAGCGTTAAAGCCTTGAAATGAAAACATGATCTATTACAGGAGCTGTTTCCTCGTCTTCTGCTGGCAGGAAGTGAAGGCCACACTCCCAACATAGCACACCTCGTATGAGATATAAAATATGTTTTACAACCGTCTAACTTTTCTTACATGTCCCCCTCAGCACTTCTCTGCTCAGGTTTTTTTTAAAGGAGATATCCGTTTACACAGCGGCTCTTTTTTACGAGTCAAACCAATGAACCTGTCACTTTAAGGTTTTGAGAAGCTCGCCTCAGGACAGAACACACATCTGCTAGCTTTAACACACACACACACACACACACACACACACACACACACACACACACACACACACACACACACAAGCTGTGCATTTTAGTGACGTTCGCGAACGATCCGATTCGGCTCTTATGGCACGAACGAAGGGAACCGAGTCGTACTCGGTGAGAGCCGTTCTTTTTATCGTTGGTTCACTGCCTGCCATAAATCCACTCGCCTTTACGGGAACTTGCTTTCCTGAATGCCAATGTGCCGTAGAGATGATGGCATAGAATAGAATAGAATTGTTTAATGTCATTATACATGTACAGTGAGATAATAATAAATGCCTCTCCCTTTCAAGGGTGCCATCAAAACAAAAACATCACAACATAAGACAACAAAATACACGCAGCATACATACTTAGATGGCATAAGGCGTGCTGCTTGAGTAGTAGTTTGGCTGAGAGATGAAGCAAGTTATACATTTTCTGTGAGTAAAAGCAGATTTCTGACGATACAGTCAATCATTATCCTGGTGATAATTTTGCAGATAAACCTATTAGCCCCGCCCCCTTTAAAAAGAAACGGCTCTTTTGAACGGCTTTCGGAAAGGAACGTAGCCATAAGATCCGGCTCCCTTCAAAGAGCCGTAATTCCCATCACTTGTACATGTAATCACACTCCACGCTTTCATAATGTCTGATGACAGAGCGAGGCAACATCCAAATCATCCGGAGCGTTCTGAATCTCACGTAGAAACTCTTGTTCTTGTTTAATTCACAGCAGCAGTTGTGACGAGTCCTCGGAGGAAGACCCTTTTTGTTTACTCCTTTGTTGCCTGAACACTAGGTTGTAAGCATTACTCAGTCGAGATTATTGGCTTTTACAACAAGCGCTGCAACTGGGTTAAGAACTATGGAATATTGATGTCACTCAATCACTTTTATAGCATTGGAGATCAAAATGAAGCAACATGAAAATGCTTTCAGAAGAGCAGAGGGCTGATCTGACCGTGTTAGTCTACAGCTCTACGAGGGGTAGTTGTCTTTTATGGGCTCTGTGTTTACCGCTCGGTTAGTTGAGGAAACAGCTCAGTTGTGTGTTGTGATGATAGTCAGGCAGTCAGAGCCTCAGCGTTTTGGTTTCTGATAGCGCTGGGACTTCGAGAACAACATCTAATTGCAATTTTTCTGAAAGATATTTCAATTTGCTGATCAGGATCCTGACGCAAATGTCCATATGTTCCTTTTAGTATTTACTTCCTGTTCGTCTTCTTCTGTTGATTTCTCTGACGTCCAGCTCTCTGTTTTTTTAACTTCTTTTTTTATTAGCTTTACTGGCGACAGTTTAGCCATCATGAATCCAAAGTTTCCTGCTCTCCACAAATATAAAAATGAATATTCAAAAAGTATGCCATGGCATTTTCTGATGGATGAAAACTAGTGTCTGTTGTCCACAGCTGAAGTTAAATCCACCGGACTTCTTTCTGTGGATTGATATGACTGCACATGGTCCCTTGATCCTCCTTTGCAACGGTCTGTTCTCCTTAGCAACGGTCTGCTAGCGGAAATTAACAACCTCTGGAGTATCCGAATTGACCAATCAGAATCAAGTATTCAACTGAGCTGTGTAAATAGACTTTTTACTCTGTACATTCAAATTTAAATTACATAACTTCTGATATTGGTGATTAGAGTTGCCAAATCAAAAGTTTTATATCAAAAAGAAAGACTGGTTCAGCTTTAGTTTGAGATACACTGCAATGCGAGTCAATAAAATCCAATCGCATTGATAGGATATGTTAGGATCATAGGTTTCAGTTCATGTCTTACACCTCAGATCAGTTTTCTGGTGTGTATTCACAGTATCCGTAGTGTGAATGCTTGTAACTGAGATTATGTTTGACATAAATCACCCGATGAAGCGAGTCTTCCTGCTCATCAGTTTCCACGCAGCAGCTTTATCTTTCATGTGAGAGTTGTTCTGTAACGCTTCATGCTGTTGCAGAGCTGCTGATGTCTGAAGAGGCCATTTATCCCTCATGATGATTGGTGTCCCATTTAAATGAGCATTAAGGCGTGAGTTTTGCTCGGAGAGACTCAGGGCTCAGAGACGGATTATTCCCCCAAGGTTTCTGTAAAATGCTCCTCCTGCATGGACTCGGCAATATGAAGGAACCTGTCAAACTGGATCAATAGAGAAGGATTGATAACGCTCGCCAAGCCATTATATCTCCCTAATTGATCAATTTCCCCTATTTTTCATTCCAAATGTCAGCCATAGATTTATTTCACAACATGGTCCATCTTTCATTTGGTGTGTAAACGATCTGAAAATTACAGTTTCTAATTAATACTCGGAAAAACTGTCCTAACTTTAACGGGGAGAAGTTGTCTTTCCTCTGATTCCTAACTTTCTCTTAATGAGGACTTTTAGTTTACAGTAGAGCGCAGATAACTTATCAAGGATTTGCTAAAGTAAGGCATGCTGAATTTCTTATTAAATATACGCTTCTGTAAAAGTTATAAGTAGAACAGCTGACTTTTGGGAAGCCACAGACTTTATTTTTAACTCATCCTACGCAAAAGAAAACTTTAGATTTAATGAAATGCATTTACAGTGTTGGAGCTATTTATTGATTCAAATATATTTGGAAGGCTAAAAAATAGTTTTCTTGCAATTTTTGTTGATAGAACATTTCATTATTTTGTAGTTTTTTATGCTGGCGGCTTGGGTACCGGGTGATTTAAGCCAGGTACTATCGCTGTTTGTTGGAGACAAGTGGATCAATATTATAGCGATAAAACATAAATCGCTGAAGTGGGTTTTATCGAGACCAAACGGAGAAGAAGTTACTGTATCAGAACCGATGGAAAGACACCATAAATCGAGAACAAGGATTTTTTATATAAAACCTGTTTCCAACCCATTTATTCATTTGAACCAAGTGGAAACGTTGATGTGGGTTCAGCACATGTGGAAACCATCTTGAAACATTCTTGCTAGACCAAAGCATGTTTTCAGAAGTGGTTTAAATAGCCTCATTTCTGGCCACAGTGAATAGAGTTTCAAAGACTGTGTGAGGTTCAGTTACTGCTAATACGAGTCCTCGAAAGGAGTGAAACACAGGTCAGTGGAGGAAGAGAGGAACCGAGAGGCAGAGAGAGATTAATGGAAGCTGGGAGAAAAGTGAGAGGATATTGTGTGTTTGTTCGTGGATGTGTGGGACGGAGATAAAGTGTTGCTTGCTGTTGGGTACATTAATATCCCCGTGCCAAAATGAGAAATACTGTAAACGTGGTACTTAAGTGAAGAAACCAGTCCTCCACGTGGATGAATGGGCGCCTGTTTTTAGATGTACGAATAAAATAAAAAGTAAATAAGTGAGATGAAGTTCAACACGAGGTAAATAGAAGTTCACAGAAATATCCCGCTGTTCCACAATCAGGATTTCTTCTTCTACAATCCCTCTGCGGTGTTCTTGGGAATGTATTCACAGTATTTATGAGCGTCCTCACCCAGGCAGGATTTCTCACTTGACACATCGAGGACACGGTGTATTAAAAACAACAACAACGACACAATAAACAAAAGGAACAGACAATAGACGACTGTGCAAATATTCACTCTATACCTCCTATTGAATTATCTTAGAAATGTCTTGCATGAAACCCTAAGGAAACACCCAGAAGCTGCATGACTGCTACGATTTGATTAGTTAAGTCTTCATCAGAAATGATTTTTTTTACCAGGCCTAGAATAATTTATTAAATACAGATTGAAACAACTTTTTTGCACAAAGCCCGAAGCCAGAATGAATACAGAACACTTGGAAAGTGACGTCTATTTATCTTGTTTCTGTCCCGAACCCCAGTAATCCAAAAAGTCTTCGGGCCAACAGTCTAAATACGGCCCGTCTGGTTGCCAAACCCATGAGTATTTTGGCCAATCACAAGGGCTAAAGTACTCCCAGCTGGGATTGATGGTTAGCCCAGATTAGCCAAATTATGCCCAAATCTGGTCATGGAGCTGATGGGTTAGCAGGTCAGGTTTACGAATGAGAAGTTAGAAAAGGTGTTTATTTTTGTCATTTGCTAGCTAGAGATACAATATAAAAACAGCTTGGTCACATGACTTCACGCCACCACCGCTAAGCTAAAGGCGGCTAATGTTGGGCTATAAAGGAACTACAGCACGGTCACATGACTTCACGTCACCACCGCTAAGCTAAAGGAGGCTAATGTTGGGCTATAAAGGAACTACAGCACGGTCACAGGACTTCACGTCACCACCGCTAAGCTAAAGGAGGCTAATGTTGGGCTATAAAGGAACTACAGCACGGTCACAGGACTTCACGTCACCACCTCTAAGCTAAAGGAGGCTAATGTTGGGCTATAAAGGAACTACAGCACGGTCACATGACTTCACGTCACCACCGCTAAGCTAAAGGTGGCTAATGTTGGGCTATAAAGGAACCACAGCACAGTCACATGACTTCACGTCAGCACCGCTAAGCTAAAGGCGGCTAATGTTGGGCTATAAAGGAACTACAGCACGGTCACATGACTTCACGTCACCACCGCTAAGCTAAAGGTGGCTAATGTTGGGCTATAAAGGAACTACAGCACGGTCACATGACTTCACCTCACCACCGCTAAGCTAAAGGTGGCTAATGTTGGGCTATAAAGGAACCACAGCACAGTCACATGACTTCACGTCAGCACCGCTAAGCTAAAGGCGGCTAATGTTGGGCTATAAAGGAACTACAGCACGGTCACATGACTTCACGTCACCACAGCTAAGCTAAAGGAGGCTAATGTTGGGCGTGATGACGTTTAGTCGTCTCATTTTGACTCTTGTTAGATACCAAAGTGTTTAAATCCACCAGTGGGGTATTTACTGATGTATTTGATGTCGTATAACTACATTTTAAAATCTCTTCTGCTTGTTTTAACCACAGACCTTATTTCAGAATAACAACCAAAAGAACATTCAGAAAACCATTGACATCCAGACCAGAGGACAGGAAGTGTTAAAATGTCAGGGTTTTATGACGCATTCCTGCATGGATTGTGTTTGAGCTTAAGTCTTCTTTTCTCGAAAAACGTAAGAACTGGACCCCATTTCACATCAGATACGTGCATATTTCTTCTAACTGAAGTAGACAACATGCAGTATTAACTGAGATATTTCTGGTTAACCCCCGAGTCATTTCCCCTGTAGATTAATCCCATCCCTCGGTCCACGCTCGCCTACAACACCCTGTAATGTGTTGACTCCATGACACCTTAAATCTGACAGTAATGACTAACGCCTTCATCAGCCGCCTGGTTAATGGCTTCAGTCATCAGAGCCTCGGATTAGACCCCGAACGACTTGTACATTTGGTGTATAAATATGCGCTGTGAGGAATATTAGCTGCTCTCAACCCCGTCGTTCTGATTTCATAAAAAGGTAATGAATTGTTAATGGCATGATTACTCTGAAAATAGAAAACGGTCGTGGCATTATGGCTCCCAGGGCTTTCCCTCTGCACATGAAATGAAAGGTTATTCATTTTGTGTCAATACTTGCACAGTCCATTTGTCTCGCTGGGATCGAATGAAGGGTCTCATTACACCATATGATACCCAATTATTCTGTCTCTGTGGTCACTCATCATGGTTAACAAGTCTTTATTCCCAGGCTTTTGTCACACATGGTCTCAGCAATATGTTTTGACACATTCATAACTTTTATTCTCTCTTTATTTTTAAGGTTTTACGGTTGAACTGTTGCTTGTTCGATGCTGTGAACATAGCAGTACTTTACCTGCAAGCACACAAGGCTCTCTACATAATTGTTTTACTTCTTTGTGTACCTTTCCAATCACAGGCATAACAATCAGTTCAGAAGAAGATTATATTGTTTTAGATTAATCATATTGCCATCAAATCCCATATACATGTAAAGACCAAAACCAACAATGTATACCAATATTTCTTTCCTACCCTGTCTGTGTCTCATTTGTAAATTAATGAAGACGTAGATAGTTAAAGAAGGCTGACAAATATGTATCTCCATTACAAACGAGACACAAAAAGGCTCAGCAATAATAAAAACACGGACACAGCAAACCTCCCCTTACTGGAGTGAATCAGGGACTATTTTAAGCTGTGAATCAATACACATTGTTGCCCTAGGGAGAACCAGCATGGTGTATGTTAGCTTCACTTGTAATATAGGACAGGGCCTGGCTATCCTGTGCTTTATTAGCTTTGGTAGCTCAATGCAATCTCTCACTGGCAAAGGTTCATGTTTCTGAAGAACTGATATTTCCATCCACTGTAACCTGTGATTAATACGATCTTAGACTCTTTCTGATTCAACAGTGATTATAAAGTTAGCATATAGCTTCTGTTTTATCTGTCTTTGTAGCTGCGTTTATAACTTGCCAGTGTTACAGCTGTCTGAAGTAATCGCCACTAAGCGGGCGTTTTCTGCTGGTGACATTTAACTCGTAATAGTTTTTGATGACTGGAACTGGTCTTTTTAAGTAGTATGTATATTTTGTGGGTCTCTTGGTGGCAACTGTTGCCTTGGTACACAAACAGACAAAGAAAACTTTGATTTGGAGTTGTTCTTTTGCTACCTGATGAATTTAAGTCCAATTTGACTCTCCTTTTATCTCGGCTTTGGTCTCCTCCCACCACCAAAAGGAAATGTGTGACTCTTTAGCTGCTAAATAGTGCTCACTTTTCTGGTTTGATTCTGTACAGGTGTGAACAGTGGTTTTCACTCTGGGATATTTTGACTTAAAACAATTGTAATTCTAGTAATATTTTTTACCAACAACTGCTTCAGGACGTATTTGGGAAGCAATGGAAGTCAATGGAACAAAAGATTAAGCTATTGGATGGACGGAAAATACTCATTATTTAATTGTTGTTTGGGACCTGGCTCTTTAAACCCTTCAACTTGAATTCATGTAACATTTGGGTTTATTTTGGGACGGAGATAAGATAAGATAGGACTTTATTTATCCCGAAGGAAATTCTTGTGCCAGAGTTACACAAATGTTTGTGGACGCCAATGGATGTCTACAGACTTGGCAAAATTATTGGATATATTCATTACATGTTACTTGTTAGACGCTTTTTTCCAAAGTGACTTACATACTCAATACGGTGGACAATCCCCACAGGAGCAATTGGGGTGAAGTGTCTCAGGGACACAACGACATGCTGACTGCAGTGGGGTTTGAACCTGTGCTCCCCTGATTCCAACACCAACGCAATAGTCCACTGCGCCACACGCGTCATTATTTAATATTTGTTTGGGATTTGTTGGGCTTTATCCAACATGCCGTTTTAAAACTTGTGGATTTGTTCAGTCAGTGTTTGGCGTACCACATGTCTTATTATATCTAGGTACTTTTGCCAGAACATATCAGTGTGGCTCTTTAAAACCTTTCCTACAGTCGAGCACCCTGCAGTCTATAAGCCGTCTCAATGGTGTTTTTTTCTGGGATATATTGACTTAAAACAACTGTAATTAGAGTAATATGTTTACCTTTGGGAAGCAATTGAAGTCTATGGAACAAAAGATTAAGCTACGCCATTGGATACACGGAAAATACTCATTATTTAATTGTTGTTTGGGATTTGGTTCTTTAAACCTCTTTATCTAACTACTTTTGGGACGGAGGTTTTGTGGACAGCAATGGAAGTCTACGGATGTTATTGGATATACTCATTATTTCATATTTGCTTGGGATTTGTTGACCCTGAAAAAGCTTTATCCATCATGCAGTTTTAAAACTTGTTGGTTTGTTGGGTTTTTGGCATACCACATGTCTTATTATATCGATGTACCAGAACATATCAGTGTGGCTCTTTAAACCTTCGTCAGTCCAGTTCCCTGCAGCTTATAAGCCGTCTCAATGCTCCGTGATGGAGAGGCTGACAGCACCGCGCTCACCTGAGCCTCCGTATGTCAGCAACGTCTTAATATTTCAGGGTTTTCCTCAAACAGCCATCCCCAGCAGTTTCTGCAGGTTTCTCACTGCAGGCACCGGGCTTTAATTAGCGGAGGAGGGCCTTATCACAGCAGCGCTGAGCGCCAGGATCCACTCTGAATGTTTTATCAGACTCTGAGCTGCTTGACTAGAGGTGTCAACAGACTGGGAAAAGTCCCGAGGCGCTGTGTGTGTATATGCACTGAAAGATGTTTGTATTGGGGGTTTATTTTGGGGAAAGGAGGGGTGTTAGGAAGCCTGTTTTGGGCTGGCAAACATCCAATTGCACGGTTGCATTGTGTACATGTTTGTAAAATGTGGCTGCATGTATCAGGCTTTAGTACACATGCTGCCTTTTCAATTTGGAGCCCCACTCTCCTCATAAATCTCACAGAATAGAAATGGGAACTCATGTGCTTTATCCACTTCTGGATATGGAGACTGAGAGCCGCTGCTTGGATAAAACCCAGAAGCAACTCATGAAAAATAATGTTTTCCATGTCTCATGAGTTTGTGATTGGATTGAGACAACAGCTATTACATATTTATCCGTTTTAATTTATAATGACACACGCTATGAGTCTGTCACTGGCTGGTATTTCATGAGAGAGATTACAGGAAAAGGGAGGGTTGAATCAATTATTTAGGCGAGAATGAAAAGTACAAAGAAGCCATATCGCAGCCTGCAGCGAGCTCGGGAAATTAGGTCAGTCTCATAATATTCTGGTGGGATCGGAGCTCTGCAGCTGCTGCACTCAGGCTGGAAACAGAGAGGCAATCCATGATGGAAATCCACCGCTCAGCTATAAAAATCATTTAGATTGATACGATGTGTGCACAGTCACAGTGGCTCATTGTGAGTTATCTAAGCATGAACGGTATTTTATAAAGAAACAAAGGAAGCAGGAAAGCTCAGTAAAGCTGGTCGTTATAGCTTAAATCGTTTTGATTTATTGTGATCCATTATATATACCTTTTCGTGTATGTAAAGGGTCTGCAAAGGGTAAAATCCCAACGTTTACTCCCAGAACATAGTGACATTTTAAGGGGCGGGACATCTCTAATCGGTTGACCAATCACAACAGAGCCGACCAGATAAATAAAGGATTTTAATTCTAATAATTAACTTAACAAGCTAGTCTAGTTGCCTAACCGAAGTTAAATAAGGGGTCTCTAATGTTTAAAAAAGTGACGCCAATTGGTTCTGAACAAGCGTCCTTATGTGTCGATTTGGAAATGAAGACTGGTTTGAATTTCAGGGATATACTGGATTAGGAGGTAACTTCATATGCAATTTGTTCAAAGTTGTTGTCTATTTTAGTTGACAGCAGGCTTGGAATTTCGTCATTTTAGGGGCAAGGCCATTTGGCGTTTGGTGTTACACATTATTTCAGGGCGCAAAGGCCACATGCCACGGCACAAAGGCCATTGAGGGAAACATTTGGATTTGGAGCTTACAAATAAATAACTTCACTTTTTGATAAGAAAAACACGAATGACATGGAAAACAAATCACTTTTTTAATATCAATAATGTCAAACATGATATCATCATATAGGCCTATGCCTCCTTAGTATTACCGTATTTAAAATAAAATACTCTACTTTGAATAATTAGTGTTTAGTATGTTTTCCATCTACTACTTCTCCCATTCACAAATCCAAAATCAAATAAAAAAATCTAAAATTGTATTAATATGTAACAAATATAGTCCATTTCAGAGCAGAAGAAACACCCTTCAAGGGTCAAACGGCAAATACATCGTTCAGCCGTGCACAGTGAAGTGTGTGTGTGTGTGTGTGTGTGTGTGTGTGTGTGTGTGTGTGTGTGTGTGTGTGTGTGTGTGTGTGTGTGTGTGTGTGTGTGTGTGTGTGTGTGTGTGTGTGTGTGTGTGTGTGTGTGTGTGTGTGTGTTTAATCAACTCCTCACAGCTCTGGTCAGAAACTGGACAAAAGTTAAACATGTACAAACCTCAGACTGTCATGACGAATACAATCGCTGCTTTAATTCTGTCTTTAGGACGTTGTTGTAAGTGTGGACGGAGCAGCTACAGGTTAGTTTAGCCTGATTGATCCATTCAGAAAACACGCATTTTAAAAGGTTTTTCGCTTGCCGTCTTGTCTGCAGACTTGTCAAAGCATTAATTCATGTTTTTTACTAACTGGTATCAGTATGTAGTTACTTCGGCATCATTTTGAAACGTGTATTACAATTAAATCACTGTAAAATAGGTTAATTTTGTCGTAGTTGGTTTCCACCACAGTATTTACATGGAAATAAGCCCCGCCCCCTCTCCAGCGCGTCCTGTTTGAATGACAGGCGTAAACACAGCTGACAGCCGCGGTGAAACTCCAGCGGTTAGAG
>NW_011371317.1:0-21979 GCF_000735185.1 Notothenia coriiceps | reverse complement strand
AGGTGGGAAGTAATTATGTAGATTTACTCAAGTACTGTACTTAACCCTTTGGAGTCCTGGGCTAATTTGGCCGTTTTCACATACTTTTGATTTGTCTTACTAAACCCCATTAAGAAATGTTTGGCATGTCAATGTTTGGTATCTTGTTTTTAAGGACAACCTCACCTATATAACCTGATAGTTATTTCTTTCTTTTTGAGATACTATATGAACATTTTGGACCCAAAAAAACGTAAAAACAGATTTTGAAAATGATATAATTTTTCATATAGGTAACACAAACATACACAACGAAACCATTTGAAAGCTGGAAATATATACATGGGATGTCACTATGATAATGTGAAAGTTTGATTGAAGCAGCATGAACCTATATACAAATTTTATGAACAAATAACAGGTGTATCCATAGGCTTTTTTCCTAATTTCTCAAGTTCTGTCAACAGTGACACAGTAGGCACAACAAAACATTTAAAAGCTTAAATAATGTACATGGGATTTCATTCTGATAAGGCAAAACTGTTATTATAAATATAATACAAATATATATATTTAAAAAAAAAAAATATATATATATATATAGGCTATACACATTATGTACAAAAATCTGTCTTTATCTGTGCCACGCTTCAAAGCAGTTTCTGTCAACTACGACACAGAGGGCAACATCACAGGCTCCTCCTCCTCCATGTCAAATAACAAGCTTATAGCTTGACTCACGTTCAGAGTTCTCTTCATCATAGTTTAATCCTCAACACTCTAAATCTATCTAACTATATCTAAATTCTCAATGTTTGTTTGTCACTTTACTTCAATCGCAGTCTCCCGCCGTCTCTCTTTTTCTCCCGCCGCCTGTCTTCGTATATCTTCGTCTCTCTTCGGTTCCCGCCGTCCCTCTTCGTCTCTTTTTGTCTCGCTTCGTATCACTCCGTTTACCTGATTACCTCACCCCCTCCCTGGTAAATACACCCTATTGAGCAGAATCTACAGTTTCCAGTATTTCCAGTATTTTCCTTTTCGTAAAATGATAAAATACGGCGAAGATATTAAAATATGTGCTTCCATTATTCATACTTTTGAAATATATTTGTATTAACTTTATATCATCGTATCTCCGTGATTATTGGGTCTTTTTGCATGAAACAAAGACTGGCATATAGTTTCAAGCCAGTACTTTCGACAGAAATACACATATACATCCTGTTGAGCAGGGTCTACAGTTTCCAGTATTTTCCCTTTCGTAAAATGATCATTTACGGCGAAGATATTCAAATATGTGCTTCCATTTTTCATACTTTTGAAATGTATTAACTATATATCATCGTATCTCCGTGTTTACTGGGTCTTTTTGCATGAAACAAAGACTGGGATATAGTTTCAAGCCAGTACTTTCGACAGAAGCACACGGCAATGTTGTCCGGACTGTTGTTTTTATGCGGCACCGGCTTGAACAGGTCATGTGATCTGATCACGCCGGCGTGACGGTCGACTCCAAAGGGTTAAGTTCAATTTTGAGGTACTTTAGTATTTCAAGTTGCTGCTACTTTGTACTTCTACTCCACTTCAATTCAGAGGTATATCGTGCACTTTTACTCCACTGCATTTTTACTCAGATTTTGATTTATGATGTGAAATATAATCTACAATAAAATAAGACTTTAGTTGGAGTTAACACAATTAATCTACCGTGCAGTATACAAAGGAATTCAGACTAGCTCCACCTTTACCTTTGATAACATGCATCATTAATAGTCAGCTCAAATTCAACCACCACATAAATCACATCACTAGGACCGTCTTTTTCCACCTCAAAAACATTGCCCGTCTCCGCCCATCACTCTCCTCCTCTGCTGCTGAAACCCTGATTCATGCATTCATCACTTCACGACTCGACTACTGCAATAGCATCCTCTATGACATACCATCCAACCTCCTCAATAAAATCCAACATATCCAGAACTCTGCTGCCCGCCTCCTCACCCACACCCGCTCCCGAGACCACATCACTCCCGTCCTCCAGAACCTCCACTGGCTCCCCGTCCGTCAAAGAATCCACTTCAAAGTCCTCCTCATTACTCACAAAGCCCTCAACAACCAGGCCCCCCCCTACCTCACAGACCTGCTGCACCACCACACCCCTTCCCGCTGCCTCCGCTCATCAGAAGCCAACCTCCTATCCATCCCCACCCGCACCAATCACCGGACCTGGAGGGACAGAGCCTTCTCCGTCGCTGCCCCCTCCCTCTGGAACTCACTCCCACAACCCATCAGAGACTGCACCGACCTCACCACCTTCAAAAAACTCAAAAAACCTCTTCAATCTGGCTTTTAATGTGTGATTGTTTTTATATTATTTGACTTTAACTTTATATTTATTATTATTATTATTTATTATTATTAATAATAATAAAAACAAAACATTGAATATATAATATTCTGAAATGGACCAATCTGCATAATAAGTACTTTAAGTATGTGTTGATGCTAACACTTTTGTACTTTTACTTGAGTAACATTTTTTGAACTTTTGTTTTGCTTCTTTGGAACTTCTACTTTTACTCAATTAGAATATCTGAGTGCTTTCCCACCTCTGACAACACATGATGATAGACTGTTGACTTTCTTCTCTTTAGTGTAGCTATAAGAACACTACAGGGAATTCTCGGTAAATGCAAGTTATTCTCTTGGTTTAAAAAGAATGGCGAGTTAAGGCTGTGTACATTCTGGGTGATTTTAATTTTGTAAAGTTCAACAAAATATAATACTCTGCTACTTCAGATATAGAACTCTAAAACTCTAATACTGATATCAGCATTGAGATGGGCATAGTTTATATTTTAAAATACATGTCATTACCTAACATAATTGTATTTTGATGGGTAAGAAATAGGTGATTTATTTTTTAAGAGCTTGCATTTGAGCAAATTATTATATATTTTTTATTTAATCTGGTATTCAATTTGGAGTTGTGGGCTAGCTTTAGTTTTTATAATGTAATGGTTGGTTTTTACTTTATCTTTTTTTATCATGTGTTTATTTTAATTTTATTGGTGATTACTTTATTTATGTTTTACTTTTTCTGGTGAAACTTCCAGTACTGACAGTATATTCTTGACATCCGCTGCTTCTTTTTTTACAAGTTTTATATCCCTGAATCAGCAAATCTCTCTGTGTTACAGAAATGACTCTGTTTGTATAAAAACAGAACTTTATTTTTCGCATTTATTCAAAGAAACAACATTTTAAAAAACGGAACTCCCCGAGAGCTCCCGTGCTAATATTTCTAATAACAAAAATAAACAAAAATGGAACAGTTGAAGGGCATTTCCATAAGACATGACTGACAAACACATTTAGTCCCGTCTTCATCTCTTCTTCAGGTTTAGGACTTCACTGCTGTATCTCTGGATTTGTAGATCACTCCTCTGCTTTTCAACTCTCTCACAACGCCTTCAGAAAAGAGACAAAAGTTAGTTACATAAACAGGGAATGAGTATAGTATATGTAATACTTAACAAGTTGGAGATTCTGAACAAAAAAAGCCAAACCTATTCTTTCTAGGTGTGTGAAATTGGCTACATATTGAAGTATTACAGTTAGATAAAGTGTACCTGGAGGAAGTCTGCCAGTCACTGACACTGCATATACACCTGGCTTGAAGTTACCTGTAAGATGAAGAAAAAACAAATACATTTTATTACTAGATCATATAACAATAAAATGACTTGAGCAAATATAAAAAAAAAGGACATGTTCTTAGAAATTGAAATGGTTTAATATGGGCCTACATCTTTACCTATTCTCTGCCATTTAGCGACCCAGCTGTCCTCAGGACTCATCATGGATATCACACTGTGGACAGACAGTTTTGGTTAGAATTAAGAAAATTGTTCAAACCATTGAACATTTTTTAATTAATAAATTCTCAAATCAGTGTTTACCCATCGAATGAGGAACTTGTGCATTCATAAACCATCTCTCGGTTCCCCTTCATCTGGAGGTACGACTCACAGTTGTCACAGCCGTCGTATTCAAACTGGTCAATGGTCTAAAGAAGACAGAGCATTTTATGAATGATCGATAATCGTTTAGTAAATAAAACGTCAAATAAAAAAGGCCATCACAACTGTACAAAAACAAACGTGACGTCCTCATTTTATTTTGACTAAATAGCCGAAACATTTTAGTTTCACAATGATATATGACAAAAGCAGAACATCCTATAGTTTCAGAGGCTGAATGTTGTAATTGTTTAACTATTAGCCTAAATATATCATACTTAAATAACTGTAACGATTAATCAATTTTCAAACAATTATGTTTCTGTTGATCGAATAATCTGTTAACCATATTAGCTTTGTTCAATACCGTAACTGGCATGAAATGTTGTACCCAGTCTACTTTTATCAAGTCCTGTTCAACTGTATTTTAGTTTGTATACTGTAATTAACATTACATGTTTGAGTTTAGCCAAACAAACATTGTTTGTTAGAGATAGACTAAATACTGTACTTTCAACAAGTATATAAGAAGTTTAACCAGTCAGTTTGGGTGTTATTCGGCAAAAAAAAAAGCAGTATACACACATAGCAGAAGAATAAATGCGGCACAGATAGCGGCTAACACGTTAGCAAGAAGCTATCTTGAACGTATCTTTACACAGTTTAAAGTTTACCTTCACTAAAGAACAAAGAAGACAGGCTCGCAAATGGCGAAGGTCTTTCGGGACCGTTTCCAGTGCCATTACGTTAAGCTACTGGACAATTGAATACCGAAAAATCAAACAGATGATTGTTTTGAATGTTTCCCAGTCGCCCGGGGATTACGTCACTGACTGCGAGGCCCTAAAAGACCAGCGCATAGAGGTCCCTATGTGCGCCTGTACAAAATTATTTATAATCTCCATCAGATTCAAGGTTACATTTCTATATCATCATGCACAAAAAAATGCAGTTATTACACATCTTGTTTGACAGGCTCCCTTCAACAATGCTATGTAATATATATATATATATATATATATATATATATATAGTATATATATATATATTTATATTTAAAAGCCAAAAAAATGTATTGCAGATAGAAGATAAATTCGAATTTAAGACATAAAAGGTGTTTTGGGTTAGTTCAAATATTGGTAAAAAACATAAACGATAATAAAACAAGGTTATATAAATAGTGGTGAATAAATAAACTGAATGCAAACAGAAACGTAGTAGGTTAATGTATATGCATGTGATAAACGTTATATAATTTCAGTTACAACGATTAATTATGTTTGAGGTGTTTTGTACATTTTATTATAAATCTTTGAACATATGTGAACCCAATGCAATAATATAGTAAACTTTAATTAAAAATAATGTTTCCCTTTCTGACCAGAACATATTATAGGACAAGATGTTGATTGTTATTTATTTCTTTATGCGTCCATGTATTTCAACCAATTTCAACCATCACTTAGTTTTTTTTAAATTAATTTAGGGTTTTTCCCATTTTTTGTTTTTGACAATATGCAACTAACTTTTGAATTAACTTTTACTTTACAAAAATAACTAATTATGCTGATTGACCCATTTAAGAATAATATATAAATTGTATTCTTTTATTATAATTATTAATGCATTAGTGTTATCAAAGCTCGTAAAGATGCAGCTAGTTTGAATTACTTTGTATGTTGCAAGGTTGCTTGTGAATTGACTCAATGTGTAACAAAAGTCTTATTATAGTGTGATTATATATTCCCATCATTACACAAATGTGCAAAGTAACTAAAGGTATTAATTAAATTTAGTGGAGTAAAAGTACACCGTTGACCTCTCAATTTAAGTGGAGTATAAGTACAAAACTAGCAAACGGAAATACTCAAGTAAAGACTCCCAGTATTTGAGTAAATCTACTTAGTTACCTTACATCACTGGGGATTGTTCACGGTGCACCTTTAATTAGAAGCAGTGGACTTGAATGACCCCCCATGTTTGTTTCTAATAGAAGGTGATAAACTGCCCTGTTGAAGAACATCATAGAACCCTGTCAGTTGGCCCAGAATCAGTGTCAGATGAAACGTTTAAACTCCCAACAGCTCCAACGGTTCGGGAACTCGAGACGGTTCTGAAGAAGAGTCATGTTGTGTGATCCAGGTACAGTTTACATAATTTAATATTTCTTATTGTTCTATCATGATACACAAATCAGCATATCAATATATTGAAATTATTTATGCAAACGTACATTTTTGGTAATGTGCTGCAATCATTTCTTACAGATCAGTTACTTGGCGAGCTAACGTTAACGTTCACATAAAATAAGTAACGTTACCAATAACGTTACCGCTAAAGTTAGCACTTGGAGGAACTTAACTGACGTTAAAGTTAACGATTTACAGCTTTTAAACTTTTTTAAGTTTAGCTACATCGTTGACATTCGCTTGAAGTCAATATTTTTTAAATATCAATACTCCCAAGTGTGAAATATTAGCTAGCGTTAGCTCATCACTTTCCTTCATAACTAGATTACTTAACGGGTAGTTAAAGTGGGTTATTATCTAACGTTAACATTAACGAAAAGTGTCACACCCCGTAAGTTAACGTTAATGGTATGTCAATTGTATTAGATTAGTCTATGACATGTATTTACCGGTTAATAATACGGTTATGTTGTACACGCTTACTTGGCTAGCTAAAACGAACAATAACGGAAAGCAACTGATGACGGTTTGCCTGATACACGCCCCTTTGTTTAATGTTTACGTACATACAAACATACTCAATAGCAATTGTTACTCGATCTAGGTATGCCATGCCTGAGTTCATTATTTCCGTTATTGCTGTTATTTTAGATTACACGCATTTGTATTCACCACCTGTAAGTCCACCTGTTGTCTGCCAGTAGTTAGTATGACACAGAGGGTGAGCTGGCTCAAGCATTTTCTGTTGACCCTTTGGTCTACCTTGGTCCTTTAAGTTATTGTTTGTTTATTATTTCTTTTATTTGAAACGTGTAAAAGTGATGAGCCTACCTCAGCCTCTAGAAACTGTTCATTGGGAGTTTTGTCGCTACACTCGACATTATGAGTAGCACATCTCTAAACTGGTATTCACTTTCTATTTTATTGGGAACATTATTTATTCATAAGCAGAATAGTTAAGCTTCAAAAACCCCTTTGCCTCTATTTTATTTGACATTAATTCAGTGTTTAACTTTGTGACAAATAGTAATGAAACAACAGGTTATTTTATTATAACACTGTTTTGTTTTTATGTATGCACATACACCAAGATAAATTCCTACCTTGCAATACACCTGTTTCTGATTCTTAATTATGAAACATAGTTTTTACAAACCCCCATGAAGCCAAATAATAGTTATTTTTTAATGTTTGTCCTTTTTTTAATTTGAAGTGTATTTTTGTATTATTTAATCATTACTATTTAATGTTAAACATATCAATGTCTGCTTTATTTTGTATTTGTGTCTGTTGTGATATGTACTTTTGATTTTGCCTTACAATGTTGTGTAAAAAAGGAAAACTATGTGTTCACTAACTTTTTCTCTGTTTCCAATTCTTCAGACAACATCATGGACTTTAGGGATAGTTCACTCCCTGACGGGATCAACCCAATGAACTTTCCTGCCAAACTATGGCGTTTGGTGAACAACCCGCTAAATGAAGGCATCTGCTGGGACATTCACGGCGAAGTCATCCTCATTGATCAACAACTCTTTGAGAAACAGATCCTGTCTCCCAGAGCCAACACCTCACCTGACGCCTTCAAAACAACCAACTTCTCAAGCTTTGTCCGTCAGCTCAATCTGTATGGCTTCAAGAAAGTCGATCAACCTATTAAACAGGCTGGATACATTGCAGGATATCATCAATTTATAAACCCAAACTTCAAGCGAGACAAGCCTGCATTTGTTGAAAATCTGAGGAGACTGACCGCCGAGAACAAGGCTAAGATAAAAGCTGGTGTGGACGTGAAAGCTCGTCCCCTGAGTCGATTCCTTCGGTTCAGTGGGGGAGGTGATTGCATGGATCGCGACTTGAAAAGAGGCAAGTGTTACGCATGACTTCTCATGGCTGTCCTGTGGTGGTGTGTACTGTAACATCTTACTATTTCTTAAACCTGTCATGGGCTGGAATGGGTCCGTTCTAGCTTTATTACTTCCAACCGAACCAAATGTTTACAATTGCAATTTTTACAAGTGCTTTACAGTTAAAATATGGCTGTTTAACGGCTTGCCATGCTTTGCTTCCCTCTAGATTCTGCAGGAAGTTCTTTGCTGACTAGCCATAGTCCCCGACATCAGGAGTCCCAATGTCCTTATCTTCCAAAAAAAGCTCAGGCCATGACATCGCACAATGGAACCCCAGTTCCCCCACGATTTCTGATAAGGGGTCATGGTGCGGCTCTTTCGCCGATGGTCTTTGCAGCAGACAAAGGGATACCAGTCTCCTTAGGCCACCATTACCCTGGACTCACCACAGGCTCCAGTCATATGCACCTTCAGCAGAGTTTACTCGCCCGTGCAAACTCTGCAAATCCCAATTTTCCTTTTTCTGGTTCTCATGCACAATATCAGCCGGGCTACTTGGCTGCAGGTGAGCATAGCACCAATGAACATGTTAGCAGTATGAGTGAAAGAGTTAAAAACCACACTGTTTGCATAATTTTAGTGACAGGCCTTTATTTGACATACAATGTAATACAAATGTACTGTAATTTAGTTACAAAGATTAATTGACATTTAGGGTAACCTATTATAATGGTCTGATTCCAGCCTCTTAAATATGAATATTTTGGTTGTTTTACTCCTTTATGGCAGTAAAAGGAAGACCTTTGAGTTGTAGACAAGACATTTAGTTTGGGTAACACTTCTTGACATTTTACACAATGTCTGACATTTCAGAGACCATACAATTCATCAACACTCAAAATAATTCTTAGCTGGAGCTATTATTAAAATGTACTAATCTCTGTGTTGAATGATTTGTGAGAGTGTAAACATTGAGGTTTTAACTTCAAATCCTGCATTTTATAATAAAAAAACATCTGTTTTTATTTTTTCAAGCCTACCAGTGCTGCCATCCGAGCCTTATGGCTTCCCATATGGCAGCTGGTGGACTTCAGCCAGTGCCCCTCTCTCCCCACAGATATTACCAGGTAGGGGGATTGAAGTGTGCTCCATGAGTCATGTTATCAGTGCCTCAAAATAAATCTGTTTTTGGTTTAGGAGATGGACTATGTTGGACATTTACTGTTACTAATCATTTTATTTTTCTGTTGAAGGCAAGCTATCCTGTGAACATGTTTCCATATTCGGACCCTCACCAGGATTCAAAGACCAAGGAACACCATGAGTTGAACAAATGTGACATCAACTTGGACACAATCTTCCAGATTGCCGATGAGGTGATGCAAACTCCACCCAGTAGAGCTGGCCTGGTTAGAGTTGTGACCCCAGAGATGCCGGGCCCTGTGTTAGTGGCGGTCTCCAACACAAGCATGATGAGTGACAACCTGACCAGCCCCATGAAAGCTAGCCCTTTGAGCCCTGGACCCATCACGGCTGTGTCAGCCAAGAGTGCTCCGATTCATTACAAACAAGACGAGAAGTCTGTGATTTCAGTACCTGAGAAAATGCCTGAATCTGACATATTTGAGGTAAGCCTCTACATTGTACGTCTCCTTAAGGCTTTACTTTTCTAAAATCAAAAGACTTTGCCAGGACAGATGAGGTCTGTCTATTCATCCATGATGTGTATTTTTACATTTTGATGATGTATTATAGGAACATTTGCAGCAGCTTAGCAGAGGCCATGTAAATGATGTGGTTTTCTCTCTGCCCCTCACGTAACCGTTGATGATGCAAAGGACACTGAGCTTATAGATGTCGAGGAAAGGTCGCCTCTAAAGGAAACGAGTCAGGCCAACAATGCCAACAGCAGCAAGGATACAGGAAGTACACCATATCTTTAGGTAAGCTGTTATTGAACATTAAGATAGCACTTTCAGATGAAAACGGGTAGAAGAAAAGACAGTTCACATGTGAGTAGTTGCAACATGTTTACTAACAGTTTGCCTTCTTTTCCTTTTAGATCTCAACTTGTTGATTTTATTTGAATGTGACAGAGAGTCTTGATTCATTACAGTATTTTATTATCTTAGATTTTAACAACTTCATCTCCATTTCAATGATTTTTTGTTGTGGAACGGTTTGTTGATGAGTTGAAATGTTAACCTTATTTACATTATTTTGCAAAATGTGTAATATGTCTTACGTGTGTATTTTCCTTTAGTGTGTTTACTAATTGCTAGTGATACATTTAAAAAAAAAAGTAGAAAGTAAGGTTTAACCTCTTTAAAACGCTTGTGTTTTAAATGTAACTGCCTTCTGATGTTTTCAATTAATTTAATTTAACTTTATTTATACAGAATTGCTCAAGTAAGGCAAACTCAGCCTCATCTATTTTAATGTGCACATGTTTGACTTACTGTTGTTAATATCGTAACTGCTAGTGTTTGTCATAGCAAGTTACTGCTGTAATGGTGCGAAGAGATGTAATGTTTTTTAATGAAAATATATATTTGAATCTACTATTGATTGTTTGCTTTGTGATGGTGACAAGTTGGTGTTTGCAAATCCTTCGTTTATTAATTATTTAATGCACCCCTTTTCCAGTGTTTTCAAAATGTGTAACTGGCATGTTTTTAAAGGCACGTTGCAAAAGCTTTATAAATAAAATGAAATATACTTCTGATAATTAAGCTATAGTTTTTAATGTGTACAGTATGTCATGATTTCCTGTTGACGCTGCAGCTGGTTATGTACAGTAGGTGTGTGTACACTAGAGGTAGCCACTGACTCGTGTTTGAGAGGGCCGCTCATGATTGGCTGCTCCGCCCTCAGCCTCCAATGTGGCATTTAAGTGCTACTCGGAAGCTCCTATTGCATTATTTTGTAAGGTATTTATTAATTCTGTAACGTGTAAGTGTTTGACGGTTTTAACCAAGTTTGTAACACAGGTATTTTTTCATAGCTGTTTATTATCAAAGACTATAATTTGACACCACATTCTGTGAAAATAGGAGTTAAACACAAGTGGTAACTTTGACTTAGAATTGTTTCTCATAACATCATTAATTTACATGCAATACTTGTTAACTACGTTTATCTTTCGTCAAAACAAATCCAGTGACAAAAGTCCATCCTCCCGCAAACACATCATGATTGATCATGTGTATCGTTTCTTCAAAATCTAAAATGTCTGACGGCACGTGAAGGCAGCAGCAAAGAGAGCAGGTAGAGAGTGTCAATGAGATCCCAGGGGAGCGAGAGACAGTCCGGGAGGTAGACTTTTGGGACGGTGTCATAACTGTACACGGTGTCTCTCCACTTTATCAACTTTCAATGGAGACCACTAGGAGTTTGGACCACTTTTATTCCGTACTTTTGTAGTATTTCTTCTCTGTGCTCGTTGATGATTTTGATAAACAATTCATTTTCTCGGTGTTCTCAGGAGGATCGTATCTAATTTCTTACAGTGGCAGCGGAGTCACTGAACTCAGGGGAATGCCTGTGTGTTTTTCTTTTTACAGCGTTTATGAACACCGACTGTAGAAAGTAAGTTAATGTGTCTGTTAGAGCTATAAGCTATAAGCGAAGTAAGTCAACGGTCCATTTGCTTTGGTTAATAATTAGATAGAGCGGTGTTCTGAATTTAACAACTTCTTTGAGGGTTATTTTTTTCGCAACTCCTCGGTTGTAAAGAATATTACTCAACTTTTTGGCACTGCTTTATCTGTCAACATGCCTTATAACTTTCCGGCGGCAACCTGTAACCCAGCCTTTGAAGTACAAGTCGTCGCTTTTCTGCGTTTTTTGTGGAATTATCCAGAAATATCTGCGCCCACAGGATGTGCTTTATCTTCTCACTCTGTTTGGAAACTCACACACTGTGATTGTAAGGTACAGTGACTCGTGTACACTGTAATATTAATAAGAGTTTGGATACAGATGAATATTGAAACAGTGTTCACAGGACCTGCCGTTCTTTGGGGAGAGGATACTACAGCTGAACTATAACGCAAACACGTTACAAAAGAGGACACTTGTTGTGTATGGTGAAGTTTAGGCTGCTGGACAACTACTGCACACTTCAAGCTCTAACACGACACAGCGTGTCTTCATGGTGCCTTTGAGCATGCAGTGTTTCGCCACCCACATTAATGACACTGGATAAAAGTTTCAAGCTCATTGTAACTCGGAAGATATTCTTTGTTCCATGTGGGTACTGCTTTCTATAACGTCTCGAGTTTGAATATTAACTCTGGTGCTGAATGGAAGTTTTAGGATTTTCACGCATGAGTTATGATGGCAGTCCTCCAGCTCTAAAAGTTTGGTTTGTATCTGTTTAGTCGTCGACGCGGAGAGAAGAAGTGGGGGACGTATAAATATATACACATATTTTCTCCGTTTGTCTACCCGCGGCGCTTGCCTGCTTTGAAGTCCACCATGTGCGGCCGGGCACCGCCGCTACAGCCGAGGCCATGACCGTCCCCCAGCGGCGCCTGGCCGGGCTCTGGCCGTGGCTGCTCATGGCGGCCCTGCAGGTGGTGCTGGGCCAACCGGGCCTGGAGTCCGAGCGGCAGGTCCAGCGAGCGGTCATCAAGGTGGCACTGCTGAACCAAGAGTCGACGGGGAAGCCCATCACTCTGCAAGGGGTGTTCGTGCGAGGAAGTGCCGGCAGAGCGGAGGGAAAACTAATGCAGGTAAGGTGTAATAAAGCAATCAATGTATTTCTACTTTCTGCCCACTCTCTCTCATCATGTACCCCCAAACATACTAAAAAAAGAGGGAATTCAGGGCTGCAGGATGGGCACCTGCTGTTCAGCCGGGGCCCCACCACTCTAGGCTCCCATGCAATAGTGCCCTGAAAGCTCTTAGGAATGTATGCCTTGCTTAATGACACTTAATTAGGTAGAGAAGGGAGAATATTAATTGACAGCCTTACCACTTGGAATCATTTCTGCTTTAATATACTTTTGCCTGTTGCTCTTATAATCCCTTTTCCCCAGGGAACCCTCAAATAGACATTTGTATTGTAGATGTCCCACTTTTCTAACATCATTCTGAATGTGCAGATAATTTAGAGACAGTATTTATAAACTTGAGTGTTCTCCCATACTGCGGATAAGAAAAATCATGCATGAAGTTAAATGGTGCCTGCAGAGTAACAATCTACCATTCAAAGTCCATACATTATAAAAAGTAAAATTCATTTGAAAATGAGTTTTTAGGACAAACTGTCGTACCTTAGTTAATTTCTTCCTCCTGTGCAGTGACCCACATGTTTCTCCAGACTAAATAACTGTTTACACAGCATCCACTGTCTGATAAACCAAATGATGTTAACACCTGTACTGTTGCTATACTGCATCAAAATACTGTAAACTAGTGGCCATGGGTTACATGGAACACTGTCTGCATCTTTCTGAGAGTTTCCCACTCAGCATGTGATGACAGTAAATCTAAATTCCTTGAACAATAGTGATGCAGCACAGGTGTTATTGAGGTAACTTGGTCTTCAATCTATTTTTACTTATCCTTTCTAAAAACATGGGTGGGGTTGAGATTGCCAACCTCTTTATGTGTATCTTTCTAAAGATGAAAGCATTACTTTGCAGTTTCTATTTATGGCATCTATTTCTCCTCCAACATTTTGATAAGAAGGTGTGGTTGAAATCATGTTTAGACTCATGCAAACCTAATTTAAGCAAACATGTTTTTTTACCGTTTAGGTTTTTAAAAAAGCATGCCGTTACCTTTGAAATGTAAAGTATGTGCTCTATTCAGCGTGCATATTTAGGATTCAGTACTGGATTAAGGCTCCCAGGCCTTAAAGCTCTAGCTGTGTCAATTTATTTACCGTCTCCAGAGAAACGGGACGACAGATTTGAGGCACTGTAGGATCTTGTCTCTTCTCACTCAGCAGGCGTGGGAGGTTTTGTGAATGGCAAGCCAGATGCTGCAGTTAGCCATAATTGATAAGGATTGGCTTTTTAACAGAGAAAGTTGTTA
Organism: Notothenia coriiceps; assembly: GCF_000735185.1. Classification (NCBI taxonomy): domain Eukaryota; kingdom Metazoa; phylum Chordata; class Actinopteri; order Perciformes; family Nototheniidae; genus Notothenia; species Notothenia coriiceps. Next base: position 7,894 of record NW_011371317.1, on the reverse strand, counting down.
GGCACTTGTCTAAAAAGCCATTGCTGTTTTCCTCTCAAGTTAAAACTGATTTGGCTTTTAATGTACCTGTGTGGGATGTTGACAAAATGTTATGGAGGCATATCACAGCGCAGGTGAGATCAAAGACACTCCCTGGGATTTCCAGTGTTCTTTATCTTTCTTCCTCATAAAACCGTGCACAGTTATTATGTAGTGTTCCACATGTAAATGTGCTGTAGAGGAAATACAGGTAAAGGTATTTATCCCCTGTCACCCATGAGCTTCAGCCACTTATTTATGGTTACTTGATCAGTAATGTAGAACTTATAAGAAAAAGTATACAAAATAAATTCAGACCACATGTTTTTCTTTGCCAAGTCTTAATGCTCTGCTGATATGATCCCTGGTTTCTCTTGCTTTCTGCTGGTTAAAAAGTCTGTACAGATGCTTGTGTCCTCTCTTCTGTTCCCTCAGTCAGACTGTTGGTGTCAGTTCTGTCCGAGCAGAGGAAGGTGTAGTTTTGTCAGGGCTGCTCCCACAGTGCACAGAGGTGGTGTTATGCTGCAGGATGCTCTTTGTTGCAGCTCAGGCCTGTTCCAACAGGTCCTCATTGCCTCTGCAGGCTGCTCTACAGTCCTGCTGTATGTCCTTGTCTCCCAGTGGATTGGGAGTGGGGGGTGAAAGCTGGAAAGGAGGTTGACTTCCATTACATTCTCTGTCTCACTCAGGCTTTGTCCTTTTTATTTGTGTCTTAGTTTGTCCTCTCTCCTCTGTGATTAAACTGTCCTCACGTCATGTATTATCATGACCACAATGCCAAATTCTCTTCTAGTAAGCATAACTCCTGTTTAGGAGGTCAGCCAGTGCATTCTGGGAGTCCCAGAAGATGGCCCAGTCTTACTCTGGGTCATGCCGAAGCATTCCAATCACTTATACATAAACTACAGTTATTCTTTATCATTTTGGCCACATACACATCTTTAACATGTTGCTCCTCTGAGCCTTGAGCTGTTTTATTAGAATGATCAGATTCTGGAGGTTGATTTGGAGAAAATTGTTATCTTACATTTATCAGCTAAACATCCATTTCCTTTAAAAACTGCAAGGCTATTGTACAAGTCCATAAAATGGTTAAAAAACATACACTGTAGAAAAGTACAACAGAAAACAAGAACTGGATTTATTTATTTTAGAAATCTTTAGATCCTGTTTAGATTTTGTTTGCAAACACATGTGAGGAAGTGCTTTGGATAGAAGAACATCCCATTTTGTTCCCTTATATATCAAGTCACAAGACTTCTCTCTGATCTATTAAACTGTGATCTTCCTGGAAGTATGCCCTGTCCTCTGAATGAACACGTTCATTGGAACACTGGCTGGGCTCTGGCCAGCGCTATTTGGACAAATACAAGTGGTAAGGAATGTTGACTCTCTCTCCTTTTACTAAAAACAGCTTGCATTATGAGCAGAGGAGCAATGCAATGGCTTCTGGGAGAGCTTTGAACTTGAGTGACTCTCCTCTTTGGAGAGAAGCAGTTTATCCTCCAGTGGGCATTGTGTCCAATCATAAGAGCTCCACCTATTTTCTCTTAATCGTAACTTTCTTTTCTTCCTCACTCTTTTTTTTTGGTCTTTGTGCTTTGAAATGTTGAATGGACCTTTGAGAGCTCCCTTAAATACATCAGCTATAATTAAGGCAGGGCAGGCAATTGACTGAACACCAGTTAACTCTGCACCACTTCACATTCTTTCGCCTCCCTTCTCAGTGTCCCACAAGGTACTGAATTCCTCCTCATCTCTCCTGAGCCCTCCTCTGTCCGAGGACACTATCTGCACGTTCCCCTGGCGGGCCCTCAGCTCGGCAGTTTGGGAACGAGCGATGGGAGGGCGGAGGCGGCGCTGAGGGAGAACATCAAAGTGCGTCCAGTTCCGAACGTGAGCTGGGATGATTAAAAACCGAGACTGTTTACACTGCACTTCCCATATGGGCCCTCTCCTCCCCCTCCCTCTGTATTTCCTGTCCATACTTCCTATCTCCCTGGATGAGATAACAGCCTGTCCAGGTCTCCTCAGGGCTCCTCACTGCTTTACATGTGGGATGCACTGCTGGGCATAGCTTAGCCTTTTCATATGTGGCATACCATGAATATATGTATTCATGTTGAGGCGCCTGGGCCTTTTTTTGTTTCATAAAAACCCTTAATACCAACCCTTAAGAACTTCATAGTGTGGTAGTACTCTAGATGAAACGTTGGTATATGAATAATCAGAATGGTATCAGGAAATAGGTTTGACTCCAGATCGAAGAATGATTTGACATATCAACAGGGATGTGGATATGCATTGAAACCTCCAGTTGTTTGCATGCTAATGAATTCACTCACTAACGTTCAGTTCAAGTCTTTTTTGACACTACAGTAAAAGTCAAAGTAGCATGCCTGCTCTAATATTTGCTGCAAGCCTCAGTTCACATTTACCATGTGAGACCCCAACATAAACAGTCACCTCCCAATGTGTCCCATCTGCCCCTTGGCGACACAGGCAGTTATATAAAGCTATGAATAAAATCGCTATAAGCTCACAATTTCCCCCTGCTTTGCCTCAGCGCCAGTTGAAAAGAACGCTGACTTTTCTGTGATTACCAGCTGTTTGGGTAAAAAAAAAAAGGAAGGATCTTCAGGAACAAATTTAAAGCTAGCATATAACACATGAAACACTTCAGAGCTGTTTATGCAGAGATTATTCTGTGTGAAGACGTGGTTGTGTTTTTGGATTTCCATATGGTCATCAGTTCAGCAGCCTGCTATGGCTTTTCTATCATCTCCTCCCTCTTAGTGATCCGAGATCCCGATCCCATGTTGCCTCTGGCTCTCGCCTTGAACAGACCCCCACGTGTGTCAAACCTATCAGACGAGCCGTGGACTAATGGTTTCTCCTGAGCAGGGATCTGACAAAGCTGCGGCCTGCAGCACAGGAAGCAGGGGCTAGTGCTGTCCTGTCCAGCCTCTTCCACAAGAGATGGCTGTTGAGATGTTTCTTAGGGCACTGGGAAGAAGGGAGAGGCAGGTAGGGGAAACATGGCAAATCTCTTAATCCTGCCGGCCCCCTTCTTTTTAAGTCATTAGACCAGGTCTGGAATTCATGAACGTTATACAACACATTATTTTCTACTTTTTCATAGCTCTCCTCTTGCAAATAACAGGAGAAAGTATCTGTTACTTCAGTATACACTCTGCCACTGGCACTGGTTCACTCATGCAGTCAGTGCCTTTGTGCAAGAAATCCACATGCGTAGTTCCACGTTTTTTGATGTAGCACACCATGTAGAGCATGTAGAGCTAAGTACGTACACACAATGTAGTCTGGTAAAGGCATTACTACTGGACGTGTCCTTGAACCGGCCCACAGACAGGGCGAGTTGGAGAGAAAATAGTCATCCCAGGGCTGAACCAAGCATGGCCGCATGATGTATCGTTTCACGGACATTTCAAAATTTCAGCGCTAAAGTCACATCGCAGAACGTGCAATGTCAAGTAAGGCAAGTTGACTCAAACACATCATGCCATATCTGTCTGATAGAACATCATTTATTTATTTGATGAATTGGTTACTGCATACTCATGGTGCGAGATATGCAGGCTCCGCACACACAGGCATCCACCAATCACAATAATTCGTAATCAATTTATCAAAACAGGGCCAGTCATCGAGCACAACTTGTGTGTACAAAAAATGAATATTCGTATGCAAAAATAAATGCAATGTCAATTATAGGGAAATATTCTGACTTGAGTAATGATCATGTTGACTAAAGACAGGCACTTTGTTGACTTCTTCGGAACATTTCCAGTATCTTTTCATGTATATCGCAGAAGAGAAAATAAAGTACAATGTCAGGTTTTTCCCAATATCGTGCAAACTAAAACTACAAATCTCACATTGCATAGAAGACGTGTTCAAGATAGTGGTAGTCCTCTTAATCGAGCCAAGTAATGCCTATCGCAGTATTGATTTTTCTATAAGGTGTTTTTTTTTACGAAGCATAGTTCTTTACATGTGAAAAAAATGTTGTATTAATTATTGTTTAAAACTAAGTTCAGTAAAGTGATTATCATTTGTACTTAGTATTATATTTATTTACTGGTATTTTATCAGATAAAAAAACAAACATTGCCATTGTTCATTGGTGACTGGCCGCCCTGCTCTCTTAATATCGGCATTGTCTGTTGAATAACGCATATCGGTCGAACATATTCGTCCACCTTCAACACAATGTGTGTGTGTGTGCTTTGTCATTCACACACTCTTTTGATGTTCAACAAAGTGGTGGAGGAACTTGAAATATTGCACACACACATGAAGAGAAACACATAACTGAAAAGTTAATGATACAGGCTTTGTCTCGCTCCTCCTTTTGAGCTATTTTATTGTCTGTCCCTCTAAAAAACCAGCAGTGCACTGAAGGGGTAGCAGCTCTTTTAAGTTGTGCCATCGTTCAGCCTTGCATCCATTACAATGGAGAGCAGTGAGTCACCGCAGACTTTAAAAGCGCACATGCACACACACTCACATTCACACACATTGATTTATTTTTCTTTGATGGCAGCTACCTGAAATAGTGCCAGGCGGGGCTGAGGTGCTTTCAGGGTCAGGGGAATTCAATTATGTTAGGGTTAAACAGTTGAGGATACCTTGGCATTTTGGCATTCCTAGTGAGATGGGTATCTTGTGCGACCTTTCTGAATTAGTCCTGACAGTGCAGGTCAAGTGAAGCACCTGTCCTGCAACCTTCCAGAGGAAACCGATCCACTGGGAGTACAGAGGAAAGCCCGCTGATCCATGGCGGGCGTGGACGCCAAGCTATCCCTTCTCAGGGGATCAAGGCCACATTTATAGAGATGTACAGAGAACCATGTTGCAACAGATGACAATTGCACCATGTGGCAGTAGAATTTAGAGGCTACTGGTGGGCAAGTTGACTGTGTCTGTTTAGTTTAAAGGAAGAAGGTTGGGTATACTTTGGCAAACACAGTGAAATACATTAAGATTCACACATTTCACAATTCACTTTTTGAAGAAACTGTCTTTTGAGAAAAAGTCAGCTAACTTATTCAAATCATATTTTAAAACTGTTCCAGTTTTAGTCATGCTAATGGCATAGCTTCAAGGATGGTATTGTCAAACGTTCCGACAGTGTCCTGAAATAAATCGTAGTTATTGGATGGATTGCCATGGAATTATGTACACATGTTCATGGTGCCCAAATGATCAATCCTAATGTATTTGATGGTCGCCTGAACTTTCCTTTTTATCACCATGAGGTTGACATTTATTGTGTGGTTTTTTAAATGTGTTTAATGGATTGCAATCATATTTTGTAGAGACATTGTTAGCATGCTAATATGCTAAATATCAGCTTGCACTCTTACAGAGCTGCTAGCATGGCTGGAGATTTCTAGTCTTTTTTTACATTTCTCTGTTTTTTCTTGCCATTTCAATGAAGATTCTTCAATAATCGCAACATGTACAGTTCTAAAGAAAATAGGACTTGCACTGCTTACACAATCTGTTTTACGTTCTACATAGTTTTGTTATCAACCGTGAAACAACAGATTACTAGCCTCTAGATAAGCCAGATGTAACATATGCCAGACGTATGTTTACTGTGCATATACAGTATGTGCTTGATTTTTTTCTTCAAACTTGAATAAAAGCTTATTTTTAATGGAGTTAACTTTACAACACAAACAACTCCACTAGTATATGCAAAGATTGAGTATGTTTGTTGGACAGTTTGTTGCAGATCAATTTAGCTTCCTGGATTTGTTTGCACGTGATATTTGCATTATGAATTCCCAACTTTACGTAATTATTTGGGGACCTACTTTATGCTTATCAGTAGACAGGTGAAATATTACCTGTTACTTCCAGCCAAAGTGTTGACTTCATTAAGTCCCTTACTTATTCCTTTGCTGCCTTTTCTTCTCCCGGCTGCTAACATCAAAGGCTCAGAAGCTTCTTTGCAGGTTTTTATTTCTCTTGTTTGTCTCACTTCTTCTTTATCTCACAGCTTCAAATTCCTCCTCCTCACCTCCTCTCCCTTAACCAGCCCTCTCTTGTTTCTTGACAGCTCTTTAAAATGGTTGTAATTCATTGCATGTGCTTAGTTTCAAGGACAAAAATGGCTACAAGTACTCAAAAGGCAGGAAGCGCTTAGTTTGCTGAGAGGTCGGAGGAAAAGAGTCATCACCATACCACAGATAAATGCTCTCTGACACACTCCCTCCCTCTCTCCGGCTCCCTGTGGCTCCTTCACTCACTCTCTCAGGCAATTTTGCTTTGTGCTTGCCGCTTTGGCAAATACAGCAATAACACCTCCCAGCAATGTAATTGTATTACACAGTTGTTTGGTTCCTGTTTGAGAAGCTAAACAAGAGTTGTACTACATGTTTGTGGCAGAGACATGTGTGCCAGAGCTGCAGAATGATATTGTTAAAAAGCAGAGTTCTGCTTTTCTGCTTGAACGCTTGGCTCAACGATCCGCAAGGAGAGGAGCTTTCACCTGTGTGTGTGTGTGTGTGTGTGTGTGTGTGTGTGTGTGTGTGTGTGTGTGTGTGTGTGTGTGTGTGTGTGTGTGTGTGTGTGTGTGTGTGTGTGTGTGTGTGAGAGAGAGAGAGAGAGTGTGTGTGTGTGTGTGTGTGTGTGTGTGTGTGTGTGTGTGTGTGTGTGTGTGTGTGTGTGTGTGTGTGTTCAGGAGGCGGAGCTCCCATACTGAGATCATTTACCAAACTCTATTAAGCTGGATCAAAGAGACTTAGATCTTTCAGTGCTGCATGACTACAAAAGCCATATTGTAACCCCAGATCCAGGGAGATAACGCTGCTGACAAAAAATGCTTTATGTCTGCAAAAGTCACATGGTCACTTCAAAACAACAAACAGCATGTCCCATTTTTGACCCTTTTTTTTTCCTTCAGAGAAAGGCTTCAGTGTTAGTTGCGATAATGGTGCTCATACTTCCCTGCTTCATGCAGAGTTTGATTTATTGAATTAGAAAAGCTGAATTCAAATGTGGAACAGCACCAAAGTGGCTTGAGACATGTTGAAATATTGCCCTTCGGATGGCCTTGCAGTACTGTAATCAGTGTTGGGACTAACGCGTTACAAAGTAACGCGTCACTGTAACGCAACCACTTTTTGTGGTAACTAATAGCGTTACTAGTTACCTATTCCCATGAAGTAACGCTGTTATAGTTACTGTGATTTAAATGGGTGCGTTACTGCGTTACATTATGTGATGGAACTGAACCGAATCTCCCTGCGGATGTAACTTACAGGCGAATACAGCGATGTCCTCTCACAGCACCATGGAAAAGTGAAAGTAACCAGAGAGGAGTGATGATTGGTTAACGGGGTAACATTTCAGGGCAAGCCAATCAGAGACAGAGCTGGGCGCGGTCTTGCCTTATGGGGAAAATACACACACGAACACTTGCTAACGCTAACACACACACGGCAACGCTCACCACCACCAGCACACACACACACAATGGAAGATGCTAGTATCAGCGAGAGCAGCAGCGCATTTACAACTTTGAGATATAACCACTATTTTCAACTTGTGGGGATAAAGGACGCAAAAAATATTACGGTCAAATGTAAACTGTGCGCAGGACAGAAAGTATTGTCTTACTGTGCCACAGAACAACACAAACATTTGTATTTTTATTGTTGTTATTTTCAAAGTAAAGTAACTTGTTACTAGTTACTTTTATAATTTAGTAACTAATAAAGTAACTAGTTACTTTTTTGAGAGCAGTAACTATAACTATTACTAGTTACTTTTTTAAAGTAACTTGTCCCAACACAGACTGTAATACACACTATCACTCTCATGAAGGCCACATGCCACCCAT
>NW_011371316.1:6349-11549 GCF_000735185.1 Notothenia coriiceps | reverse complement strand
GCTGGGAGCGCACCGTTTAAGTTTGAAAGTTGAAAAGTTTGTGTGTCTGAAACGCTATGTGATACAGTACAGTTTACACAGCACATGTTCTGTAGCTACTATTGCACTAAATGCTAACACTTGAATACGTTACGCAAATATGCAACTTGTTTGTTGAAATGTTAATAAATGGGAGCTTCCTCAAACAGCCATCTCTTTCCCGACAATCCCCTCTGTGCACGAACCCTTACATATGGTAATTAAACATTAAAACACCTGCGGCTTATAGTCCAGTGCGGCTTATATATGTACACATCATTCAATTTAGCTGCTGCGGCTTATATTCAGGTGCGCCTTATAGTCCGAAAATTACGGTATTAGCATACATAATATGTTGTCTCCGTCTATATTTATCGCTTGTGTCCAAGGTTTAGGTGGAAAATATCTGGGTCACTTCAATGTAAAAGAGGTGGAGTTTACCACAACAATCTATGCAAAGGGTGGCAAGTAATTAAAGCAAGCATTTAGTTTACAGTTCGATACAATCATTCTTCTGTCTATGGCTTTATTCTGCAAGTGCACCTAACTACTAAATATATACAGTATTTGCACAACTAATCTGTTATATTCGTCCATATTTCTCCCTCCTGTTCAAGATGAAAGTGAACATTAAAGTGTGCTGTGTTGGCATTAAAGTGTGGTACTCTCTGTCAGATATCTTCCAGTAAGTGTTATGTGCTCTGCAGGGTATTCTCGTAACCTGGACCAAAGGCTTCAAAGCTACAGACTGTGAGGGTGAAAATGTGGTGGAGCTTCTTCGGGACGCCATCAAGAGGAAAGAGGTAATTGCAAACAGGAAGTACATGCCATCATCATTAAGAAGACTATTATGTCACTGCAGCTACACAGATTTTTCTTGTGACACATCTGCCATTAAGAGAACATTAGGAAGTGAAATAGTATCATTTTAGCAAAAGGGTTTGCTCAAAGTAAGGTACAGATTTGAGCTTTAACGCAATTAACGTAGCAATGAAAGGAAAGTGTGGGCAATATTCCATTTAGATTCAAGATTTAGATTAGATTACTCTTATTAAATTCCATTTGTAATGAACTTCTGACCGCTGCTTTGCTGATGCATCGAGGCAGTTTTGTTTGATTGTGTTTATGAGAACTTAAAGACGTTATCAACACTTTGTTTTTGTTTCAATGCACCTTGTATCATCTGTCTCTTTGTAGCTTAGACTGTTGTCTCATGTTGCTTTAAAGCCTGCATATAAAGAGTCTGACTGACATGCAGCCTCTGTAGCATTGTTGTTGTTGACATTAGATCAACAATCCTTTGGCAGGATGTGTGTGTTTGTCTAGCTACTTGTCTGTTCCTGCTCTACAGAACTACTGTTTGTTATCTTGCCAAAGAATACAAATAGAAATGCTGCCTGTACTGGACGCTGCGGGGCAAAAAGGAGCCCTGTAATAAACCCATTGATAAAATGTAATGGGCAAAGATAGTCATCATATTGAATAATCCATTTCTTGCACAATAATATCCTGCATTATATTTGTTACTGGAAATGTGTATTTCCACTTTTTTTTTTACTTATTAATGCTATTTTATTTCATTTTCAGAATAATTTTGGACTGTTTATGTTTGTCTACCTACCTACCTACCTGTTTACCTGTCTGTCTGTCTACCTGTCTACCTACCTACCTGTTTACCTACCTGTCTACCTACCTACCTGTTTACCTACCTGTCTACCTACCTACCTGTCTACCTACCTGTATACCTACCTACCTGTCTACCTACCTGTATACCTACCTACCTACCTGTCTACCTACCTGTCTACCTGTCTACCTACCTGTCTACCTGTCTACCTGTCTACCTACCTATCTGTCTACCTACCTACCTACCTGTCTACCTACCTGTCTACCTACCTGTCTACCTACCTGTCTACCTGTCTACCTACCTGTCTACCTGTCTACCTACCTATCTGTCTACCTACCTACCTACCTGTTTACCTGTCTACCTACCTGTCTACCTACCTGTCTACCTACCTGTCTACCTGTCTACCTACCTGTCTACCTACCTACCTGTCTACCTGTCTACCTACCTATCTATCTACCTGTCTACCTACCTACCTGTCTACCTACCTATCTATCTATCCATCCACCCAATTTGCATTGCAGCAGCATAAATAACAAAACAAGGCAATGCACATAAGTAGAAATGAAAGACTAGAAATGAACTATTCTAAAATGTAAACATCACAAAATAGAAATAAAACAGCATTAAAAAGTAGAAAAATATACAGTAGACCGTGAAGGTAAAAACATCTATAGCCCTCGAAGGGCCCGATTTGAGTTTGTTGCATCCGTGTTGTCTTCAGAAAGTTTTCTTCACCAATCATCACGTTTGAGTTTCTTGATTTCACCCTTTCAGGTGGAGGATCCAGTAAGTATTAAGTGACTGTAAATCATTAACTGACAGGTAAAGCAGTGCAGGCCTGGAGCGGTGTGTTATTGTTGAAATGGCATGTCATAACACCTGGAAAACCAACGTTCAGATACTGCGGCGGAGTGTGTTCTAATGATGGGAGTGGATGATCCTTGGGTTTCTGTGTGTTTGGCGAAGCTCCTGGGATTTGCAGCGCTCTGGATCAGCTTGTGTTTTTCATTGCGTTTAGGAATGTGAGTGAACTGCATTGTGCTCAGTGTGGCGTTTGAAAAGCTGATATTAATCCTTCTTTCTACACACCAAACAGATGCTACACATTGACTGAGGACGTAGCTGTGATTAAATATTATGAATTAACATATTTGCTATTTGTTTTGGTTAGTTATCGTTTTACATTTCTACCCTGTCAAGAAAGGGAATTTTGCTTTACCATTCTAATAATCAAATATAACATGATTTGTACACTATTCATTTGATTATAACAGCCAATATATTGAATTGTGAGTTTTTTAAATGACAGTGACAGGTGTGCAGTTTCATGTGATTTAAAACAAAAAATGGCGTTTGTTTTCTCAGGAGTTTGAGCTGGATGTTGTTGCCATAGTGAACGACACAGTGGGCACGATGATGACCTGCGCATACGAGGAGCCCAACTGTGAAGTGGGACTGATCGCAGGTTAGTCATTGTACCAACAAGTTCATCTTAAATCAGGATATTGTAGGGCTTTACGAATGTTTCACCTTGGAGTTTTTTTAATAAAGTAATTTTTTGTTTATTTTTTTGTTTGTTTTGAGAATTTCATTTAATTTTATTTCCACATCAGTCCCCGCCAAAATAAAATGTTTGAACAAAATACTCAATTCCACTAAAGTGATTTACCGGGCTGAATCAGTTAAGTGTTTCTTTCGTACATATAACTCGGCAGTTTCGTTAGTTTGCTGCTAGACATTATCGTAATACAGGTGTGTGTCTATTTGTGTGCAGCGAGCGTAGAGGAATTTGGAAATGCAGTTTTTTAAAAAGCTAAACACCAACAAATATGGATCGAAATGCAAAGCATGGGTGGAAGAAGAATTGTTTGTAAGATAAAAGCATTACTAGATCGATAATTTTATAATAAATGCAGATTTATTTGACTAACCAATGCTCTGGTTTAAGTAAATGTTCAGATTAAACAAGTCCGAAACAATGATGATAGGCATCCACCACTGGTATCTAACTTATAACCGCTTCAAAATGTTCATACAGCCCGAGAAATGTGTTTAAAAAAAAGTTGAAGGTGACAATATTTGGTAATGGCTTAGATAGTGAACTTGATATAACACCAATAGGAGACACTACTCTCAGAAAGGTCTCAATTAACAGAAAGGCTTCAGGGTTTTTAATATATTTACTGCCTGTGTGTCCTCTCAGGGACCGGAAGTAACGCGTGCTACATGGAGGAGGCGAAGAACATTGAGATCGTGGAGGGGAACGAGGGCCGCATGTGTGTGAACATGGAGTGGGGAGCGTTCGGAGACAATGGCTGTCTGGACGATATCAGGACAACGTACGACCAGTCGGTGGACGAGAACTCGCTCAACGAAGGGAAACAGAGGTGAAGACACCGCCACTATCGAACTATACATTAGATATTAAAGGTCACCTATAGAGTGGTGCAGTGACGAGTCCTAGAACCCGGAAGTGTGAGTTAGCATTTTGCCACTTCCTGTTCCCTCGTCTCAGAGCCAATGGGTTTTCTCCATAGGATTTAGGAAAATAGCTGAAATAAGGTCTGTGGTTGAGACACATTGAAGAGACGGATCACGTTTTGTTCTACGACATTAAATCCATCAGCAGTGACCCCACTGGTGATTCTGAAGAGTTGACGTGTCTGAAAAACGATGGTTGTTACCAAGTGGCTGAATAGGACTACAGAAGTTGTGGAGGACGTTGTACGTCATTACGCCGAACACGTAAACACTCCTCTGAATTAGTTTGCCCTGTTCTGCTTGAAAGCAAGTACCTGCCTCCTGCAAACTGTTCAAACAAACGCTTCAACTCGTACCATTTAGAATCTGTATGTTTGAATATGGATCTTAAGTTGGCGTGACGTTGAAGTCGTGCGACCCTGCTGTAGTTTGTTTATAGCATAACGTTAGCATTTTGCTTCGGGCGATTAGATGTATGATTAGAAAATTATAAAAGTAGGGTAGACGTGAAAATTATCCGGCTGAAAAAAACGTGCATTTATCAAACAGGTTAGTTTCCACAGATCTTATTTCGAGCTATTTTCCAAAATCCTATGGAGAAATCCCATTGCTTTTTTGTCGAGTGAACCCATGCGCAGCTTACCTCCGGGTAAATACGTCTATCATGAATTAATATACAGAAGGAGCTGAAACTCTCAGATGTTATCTCTCTGGGGGAATTCAAGTCTATCTTAAAGGACAGAGAACAAGAATCGATTGGTCGATGTGATTGCTCGTATATCCCATACTTGAAGTCGTTTTAAAATGTGTAATGTTTTATAATGGCTTCTTTATTTGCACATTGACTGGTTGATGTGCCTTTTTCATTTGTGTTTTACAGCTGTATTCCTCTTCCTGTTTTGTTTTGTGTTCATTTGTTGTAACTTTGTTCAAGCTGCCCTCTTGGCCAGGTCGCTCTTGAAAAAGAGATTTTAATCTCAATAGGCGCTTTCACATCAAGTACTTTTCCCAGGAATAGTTTCCGGAACTTTTCTCCAGAACTTTTATTTCCTGGAACTATCTAGTAAATCACGTTCA
>NW_011371316.1:0-6003 GCF_000735185.1 Notothenia coriiceps | reverse complement strand
TGGTTTGCAATTCGCAATCACAAATTGGAACCTTTTCCTCCCCAGGAAAGTCCCACCTCTCTAGCAGGGACTAAAAAGGGGTCAAAAGGTTCGCATAAAAAGTTCTAGTTCCAGATATTTTTGGTGTGAACGCAAAATCCCAGGAACTATCTGAACTATTCCTGGGAAAAGTACTCCGTTGTGAAAGCGCCTATTGAAACTTTTACCTCGTTAAATAAAGGATATATCAACTGTATTTTAGATATTAAATATAGAAGGTATGTGTTTTCTCATCTTAAGGCTATTTAATGTGTGTCTCTTTGTTATCTATGTCAGATTCGAGAAGATGTGCAGTGGGATGTACCTCGGAGAAATCGTCAGGCAGATTTTGCTCGATCTGACCAAGCGTGGCTTCCTCTTCCGGGGACAAATCTCCGAGGCGTTGAAGACCCGAGGCATCTTCGAGACCAAGTTCCTGTCACAGATAGAGAGGTGAGTCAAACACCTAACATGCATCACTAAGGCAGACAACGGCTCTATACTTATTCTTTATATATTTGTTGTCCTTTTTGTGGTGAAATGTTCCTATTTCAGCAGATAAGCAAAAAACGTGTGTTGCTATCATCAGATTTGAATGCAACTTAAGTGAAGTATTTCATGGCAGAACATAGCATGCTGTGATCTAGATCAATGCCAATACTTTCCAACATCACACAGTAAGAAATCCTTAGAATTCCAACTCCGATAGCAGCAGTGATGATAATGTGGGAAATGTAGAACACGTAACCATAGTTCTGTAGATAGTAGATGTTGACAGGTAAAGGCAATCTACCAAAAACGATAAATTGCCAAAAAATTCCTTTGTTCACACCGAATACTAACTGTGAATGCTAATGGGTGGATTTTCCTTTATAAGGACCATAGCTAACATGTGTGATCATAAAAATAACTTCCTCGCAGGACGTTTACTGCTTTTACTCTAGTAAAGGAATTGAATGCGTCTTCCACCACTGCTTTTATACACTGTTTGAGGCTTAAACGTACAAACACAGTAGTAAGATCGAGAGGGTAATCACATAAGAGCCCATGCTTAAGCAGCATTGGTCTTGGAGGAGTAGCATCTAGTGGGCTAACAGGTATGAGAGGAGGAGGAGGATGAGGAGGAGGAGGAAGAGTAGTAGGGAGGGTGTCTAATGCGAGGACTTGAGTTTATACACTGTTTAAGCCTACCTTAGCCCCTGGGAGCAGCTGAGAAGTATCCGGTGTCTCTCCTGCTGTTGGCTGACCTCTGACCCCTGTCTCTCTCCACAGTGATCGTCTGGCGCTCCTTCAGGTCAGAGCCATCCTGCAGCAGCTGGGTCTGGACAGCACCTGTGATGACAGTATAATCGTGAAGGAGGTGTGCGGCACGGTGTCCCGTCGCGCCGCTCAGATCTGCGGAGCCGGGATGGCGGCCGTGGTCGACAAGATCCGTGAGAACAGAAGCCTCGAGCACCTCGACATCACAGTGGGAGTGGACGGCACGCTCTACAAGCTGCACCCTCAGTAAGGAGAGGGACACAATGGGGGGGGGAAGGGGGTCATTCATTGTAAAAATACTGCATATTGAATTTCAGGCTTTTTAAGAAAGTTGTAGTGTCTTTCTTTCTTGTATCAATTATTTATTTATGACATTTTGACACTAACCCTTTTAACATGTTAGTCTACACTAAGGTAGCCTCTAGGATCTCAAAGGCATTCACAAGAAAAATACACATTTTTGCTAAACTTCCAATGTTTATGTAAATATTTTAATCCTATTTTATTCTACTTTTTTTTTACATTTTACTTTAATTGAGGTTTAAATAAATATTAATATTTCATTTTGATCTTTTTAAAATGTTTCTTTTGTCTATATAAACATTTATTAATGTCTCTTTTATTGAAAATGTCCTTGAACTTCCTTTGTATATATCAATATCCTTTTTGACTTTTTATTGCACACCTTACTTTCACAAGTACACACACACACACACACACACACACACACACACACACACACACACACACACACACACACACACACACACACACACACACACACACACACACACACACACACCTTTTTTTATTCAATTTGTTTTTACATTTTACTTTAACTTCCTATTTTTATATACATATTTTAAAGGTCACCTATCATGCTATTTTTAGGCAATAGCATAGGTCTCAGATATATAAATATATACAAAACATATAAAAGCTGCACCCACAGTAAGGAGCGGGACATTATGGGAGGAGAAAGGGGTCGTTTATTGTAAAATACTGAATTTCAGGCATTTTGAAAGTTTACAACCATTACGGCGTCTTTCTTTCTTGTATCAATTATTTATTTATCCCCTTAAAAACGATGTCAGTCTACACAAAGGTGGCCTTTCAGGAGAGTGAATAATAGTAAAGCCTATTATACAGATTACCAATTGGTAATTTTTTCAGGGGGGGTGGGGTTTATCACTATGACGATAGCTTTTTTTTCAAGATTTCTGAAACACTGTTGAAGTTGCTTTGTGATTTTGTTTGTAGGTAGTTGATTTGCAGTTTGATTTTTTTAACAAACTCAGACATTTTAATATTTTTCTAACCCCAACCCTTTTTCACTTCTTGTGTTTTCTTGAACTTTTTTGTTTATATAAAAAAAAATTATTCAACTGCACCTTAATACTATAAGTGATTTTGTTTACAGAAATAATATATTTATAAAATATTTTGTTATTATTATTGTTTAAACTATTATTATATTTTACTCTAAATTTTTATGTTTATGAAATATCTTTAAACTTGTTTTAGTGCACAATCCCCACTTCATTTGTATACATGTTTTTATTTATGTTAATTTTGCATTTATTTCATTGGGCTGTCAAAAAAACAAACAATTTCCTGCGGGATAAATAAATTTTTTAGATTCTGTACTCAAAACCATCTCTAATTTCTAAATATATGTTTTATCTTTTTTAACAGTTTATTTTCACTTCTTATTTATAGAAATATTTTAATCCTATTTCACTTTTTTGACATTTTACTTTAATTGCTGTTTATATAAATATTAATATTCCATTTTATCTTCTTTTACATGTTACTTATATAAATATTTTATAAACATTTATTCATTTCTCTTTTATTGAAAATGTACTTCAACCTCCTATGTCTATATTCATATATGTATTGCACATTCTTGCTTTCACTTCCTAAGTTTATATATCCATACATTTTCATTACATTTTTTTCATCGATTTCATTCTAAAATAGAGCAAAAGCAAAAAAACGAATTTCCCAGTATTCTGATTGTACTCGAAAACGCTTCCCCTTCAGCAGCGCCCTCCCTCCTAACCACAGTTTCCTGTCTCTCTCCTTCTCTCAGCTTCTCACGGATTTTCCATCAGACGGTGAAGGATCTCGCCCCGAAATGTGACGTCAACTTCCTGCTGTCGGAGGACGGCAGCGGGAAGGGAGCCGCTCTCATCACTGCAGTCGGCTGCCGGCAGAGAGAGCTGGACGCCCAGCAGCAGTGAGGAAACCTGCTTCTCCTGGAGGAAAGACTACCTGCTGCACCCACCTCTCATTTCCCCCCCTTTTGGCAGCCGTGACTCCGCCCCCTCCACACACAGCCAGAGAGTCATGCTGCACGAATAGGAAATTAAATATCTAATTTATTTATACTGAACCAGAGGGTTTATTATTTCCATGTTTGTACATGTTCCCCTATGACTCATCAGTAACCTGATAAACCTACAAATAATCCATAGGTGTGCAATATTTGTGTATTGCTTATTTTATTTTTATATGTATGGAGGCAAATGTATTTATATAGCTGAAGCCACTTTGAATCCCAGAGGTCATTAGGATTTTTGCATCATAGACACAAGAAAATGTCAGCATGTCTTTTTATATGAGGGTTACGAACAAGCAGGTCACTTCCCAATGAAGGACGTCTTTCTCACCGAATGAGGAAAGAGTCACGGCTGTCCCAATCATCCTCATGTCTGTGCAACATGCCCACACAATGTGCTTGGCTACTAACCACTTTGTGTAACTGTCAGTGTAACTTATATATTAAAGTAATCCAACGGCACCGCACCATTTTCTCCTCCAGAGCTAGAAAGGCAGAAAGTGGAAGTGCTAGCGTATCCTGTTGCTATTTGTGAACTACGATACTTTTGGTGTTGTGATGAATCCCCACTTTTTCTCATCGTATGTGCAAACGAATAAATGTTTATTGGGCCCCGTGAAAAGAGTGGAGACTATGAGCGCTTCTGTGTGTGTTTGTGGCGAATGTGTCTTACTGTAGTGAGCTGTAGCTTTCAATGTCCGAAGCTCTGTGGAGACTGCTACCTTACATTAAGACAAAGGAGAGTTCTGGGTCACTTTTCTTTTCTTCTGTTTTTCTTTTGTACATCAATATAGATTTGTGATCGACACAGTGAAAAGTGAACTCATTAAATTATATTTTGTTGTGGACCAAATCCTGGCGTCTCTTTCTTAAACTATCGAGCAGCGGCAGAGGTATGCTTTAACTTGAAATTAAATAACAGGGAGACACTATATAAGAATATGTGAGGAACAAGAGGACTTGATACCAGTGAGCCAAACATCGAGCAGCTAGAGCTGTTTAAAGATGGAGTAGTTAAGATAGAGATCTGTACTTATAGTAAAACCAATTTCCATTTAATAGTTTCTCATTCAATTGCACAACACATCCTAATTAACAGGATCCTGATTTTGTATGTTTTAAAGGACACAATAAAGGCTTCTCAATTCTCTAATTTCCCCTCCTCGACTCCTTTCCTCGACTCCTATCCTCGTGTCTTAGTCCCGTCCACAGGAGATGCGAGTGGAGGAGTCGAGGAGGGGAACCGAGGAGAGAGGAGGGGAAGCAGCAGGCGGTTAGAGAAATGAGAGCTCCTCTCCTCTGAGCGGTCATTTTAAAGAGACGTCCATTAATGTTGACAGGAGGCACAGCAGCCCTCTGTCTGATGGACAGATGTGTTCATGACCACCTATATTTACTTTGAATTCATTCACAGTGCGGTATAATGAGACAGGCTATAGATGCGGACATTTATATAAATATATACAATTTCAGAATCAAACAAGTATGAGAGCACTCATAACGTAACACAATCAGAGACTGGATATATATAAAATAATATCCAGGGGATGAATGCAGAGCTGTCATTGGCTGAGATCAGTCAGGCCGTGCGTCACGACTCTTTGAAACATCTCTGTTGCCGGAAATACATCCGTGGAGGACCCATCAGTGTATCCTCGATTATCCAGAGAGCCTCCTCGACGCTCGGTCCTCGATGTGCGTTTAGAGAAATGAGATGTCCTTCAACATGGCGCACTGAAATCCATTTCCGGGTCACTACCGGAGGACCGAGGAGTCGAGGAGGGGAAATTAGAGAATTGAGAAGCCTTTCATGTAGGGTATTTTTCCATCAATACAAGCTATCTTCTTTATGAAGTGGTTAAATGCATGGGTGCAATTAAACATGAGAAACTAGAAAATGCTCCATTTAAATACCACCTGTGAGTTTTCCAGCTCTTCTTCAGTCTGAGAGAACAGAAGGTCGCTGGTGGTTTTTAATTAATGTTCATGGGAGCATTATGAAATGTGGGTAACACTTTATATTAAGGTATTCACCATCAACTAGTTGTTCATTAACATTAGAGTCAAACTACTAGCTTATTTGTTATGAACAAGTCTTCACTTTCAAATAGGGAACATATTCTCCAGCTCTCCCCGTGGGTGCGTTTCACTTCTCTTATTTTTTATTTCCTCGCTTCTCGCTCTCGGTATCACCGGAAGTTGATTTGTCTGCGCCATCTTGAGTACCGTCCCAGTGGCCTTATTTGTGCCGGAGGATCGAGGAGCGATAATCGAGAAACTACCAGACCATCTGTGAAGCTGACCGTTGAGCGGCCCGACCAAGCAAGGAGGCAGAGGCAGAACGTCCCAGATATAACCCGGTGTGGGCATTTATTAAAACA
>NW_011371315.1:0-11881 GCF_000735185.1 Notothenia coriiceps | reverse complement strand
TAGCCGTGTTCGTGGTGATTATGCCTTTTAGCGAATGTTGTTACAAATACCAGACGATTAAAATGTCGTGCTGTGCGGTTGAATGGACTAACAGAACTTCCAAGAAGTAACTAACCCCGTTAGCAGGTGTTTGTGTGCTTGCTAGTTTAGCTTGTTATATAGCGTATTAGCCTGCTAAGGACGTAACCCTTTATACGTGTATATATATATACATATACAGTTTAGTTCTGTTTTATCAAAACCAAAGTGCCACGCAGTAACTTGGTATGCATGTATTTCATGTTAGCTTAGCTTCTTAGCTTGAGCTAGCTCTGGAACTTCCAGTTCTGTGGCAGCAGGTCCCTGCTCGGCTCCACCTCTTTGCCCTTATTTGGATCAGGCTGGAGCAGGTGGGAGTTAGACTCTGACGTCACTGTTGAGACGTTAGTGGCCGACTCCGCCTACCAAGGGCATCTCGGCAACTCTGCAGAATCCTATGGGTGATGTCACGGACACTACGTCCATTTATATATACAGTCTATGGTTAGGAGCAGTGGGCTGCCAATATGTACGGCGCCCAGAACGGTGCCTTGCTCAGGGACAACTCGTTAGTGCTTGGTCTTTCTGGGACTTGAACTGGTGACCTTCAAGTTGCCAAGGCCCTATGCGGACTTCGCCACCACCGCCCTGGCTTGGGAGCACCTTAAAATCCCCCAGGAAGAGCTGGTAAATGTGGCTAGGCCCAACCCCAGCGGTTAAGAATGTATGGATCATTGGACATGCTGTGCAGTTATTGTTACACTTCCTTGTCATTCAGAAGATTCTGACTGGCTCAGCATCTTTAATAACCTGGTAAAAAAGCATAGTCTATTTATATTTCTTATCTCCATAAAATCTCTTCATGAAACTTAACCAACTTAAAATATATTTTAGGTTTTCAAGTAATTGTAGAAATTTGGCAAGTAGTACAAAAAGAGCTGTGGCATTATTATTTTGTTCAGGTCAATCTTGAGTCATTATTTAAAATCCAATGTGTTAATTGTAAAAAAACAAGTCACTGAATAATTTTGTTTTATTATTGTTGAAGTCGTTAACATGCAAATAGTCAAATTGCAAATACACTCCAATTTACAGTTTCCTTTTCAAAAAATCATATTATTAAGTAATTGTAATAACTTAAATTAGTCTTTATCTAATTACTGAAAAAAAAAACATAGAAACAGTATTATTAATTTCTCCAACAAATTATATTATTTTGAACATTTGTGACCAACACAACTTTTCTCAAATCCCTTGAAACAATAAAGACAGAAAGCCCTCACAAAACCAAACTGGGAACTCGTGTTAGAAAGGCTGCCTTTTAAAAAACAAGTGTAATCTTAACACACTAGAAGGTAACTCAGGAGTGATTAATGTATTTCCTTTTGCTTTTCCTATCTCAATTTTGCATACTTCATATGTTTTCAAAGTCAAGTGGGCTAACATTATTTATTGCATAGATATAACCTGGATATATGAACATTTTAAAGTAATTAAAAATGTTAACAAAAGACGTAAGGTAAAACATGTTATAATTTATTAACCCCACAGTGTGCTTACTGTAAAGTTTTAAATCTCTATGCCATAAGTCATTACTATACATGAACACACAGGAGACATTTCCATTTAAAATCAATCTTTATAAATGAAAACAAAGAGCCCAGGAATTGTCTAAAATGTATGGCCGAGCTTAATAAAATCTACATATATAATATTCAACTGCCATTGATTTGACTGATTGGATTTGATTGACTGCCAGTGTCTGGCATCTTGTGTAAGAAAGATATTTAAAAAATGGTATTCACCAAGAGCAGCTGTTCCTCAGCTGTTAATGGACATTAACTTCCTATATACATATTAATTTTTCAAATTAACCCAGTGATCTTAATAAATAGTTCATATTTAGTTGCTACCCTTGAATTCTGTACACAGGTTACCAGTTGCACATGTACGAGAATACTCAGGAATGTTAATCTTGTCAGGATGGATTTGAGCAAACTGGGAAGAGAGAAGAACACCAAGTACAAAGCCGTCAGTAGCTCTATCTGCCCCAATACAGCCCATGAACACACACTTCCCTCAACAAGCATGTCCTCAGACCAGTGTTTTATGTTCATATTTGGGAAAGGAGAGCTCAAAGTCAACCAGATAATAAACACAGTAACAGGCAGAACTCTAAATTGTTGCTGTGTGGGACAAAACAATTGTATGACAGTATGAGCTGCCCTGCAGGCAATTAACACATGTACAGTTCTTTCCAGAGCACAAAAGAGGCACACAATGAGAGAGATCCGGACAGCTAACCTGTCATAAGGCTGACTGGTGTTACCTGATGGTACAAAACAGTGAAATGTCACAGTAAAAAGCATCATCATGGTTGAGTTACTGCCATGAGCAGGACTGACTCTGTTTGGTATTATTTGTATTCTCGCCAGGTAGATTCCAAGTAGCACCACAGCAGCCAGAGCATATCTTGCAACCCATCTGTTGGATCTTGCAACCCATCTGTTGGTGTCTGAAGGCCGCACATTCACCATCCTGCCTGAGTAAACAGTACATTTCATGCAATCTGAGGCAGAACAAAACTCAAGTTATTCATTGTTAAGGAAATAAAAGCTGTTTTTTACCATTACCTGCTTGTGGCAGAAGTGCTTGGTATTGTGCAGAAAGCATCTGTTGACAATATGACAGTAAGTTACTGCACACATTACAAATACAGTTGGGAAGTATTACAATGCATACTATACTGTGAGGAGATTCATTTGGTATTAGTGTCATCGTTATTTTGGATATATAAAACTGAGTATATCAATCATTGCATATACATTTCAAATAATTAATGTGTATATTTGTATCTGGACAATCTCTCTATAGAATTAGCAAAACTTTTTCATCACATTATATTCTATTTCACAATACACACATACTAAACTAGAATATGAGTATCAAGAATGTCCACAGTTAAAATACTATTCTTCTATACATGTCAGTCTTATTTGATATTCCTCTCCAAACTTCATCTCTGACAGAAAGGTTAAATCTGCACCTGCACAAAGTAGATTGTGACATACGGCCTCCTCCACTTTTCTGAGGACATCAGGCTCACTTGGCTTTCACACAGAATGAAGATAGGAAATTCTTGATATGCAGATCCGATTTCTCTGTTTAAAAAAACTTGCCAGATTTTGACATCAAGGTTGCATGCCTTGCAGATGCAAATATAATCCAATGTGTGTTCCGCTTTAACAAAGGTAATGATGTGGTAGCAGTGAGCCACATAACTCAGAAGAACAGATGAGGGACACAAACTGCTGTTATTTGAATGTGCGCTCTGATTACCAGTCTTTATCTGTATAAAGAACATTTGCAAAAAAAACAACACGATAATGAAAACAGTTATCGATAAATTGGTGTAGTAGAAATACACTCTGTAACTCTGGTGCTCACCTTCTCTTTAAGTAGCAGGAAATTGCTCTTAGACAGGGAATACACCAACGACTGTTGCAATTTACTCTTGCAGACATGCCTGTTTTGCTTCACAGGTTCCTTTACTTTTTGCAACAGGTTTACACAGCCATTTAAGACAATGCTGTTCAAAGCACCAGGAATAAGGGCACTCTTTTTGAACCTGTCCTCTGTTAAAATTCTCTCAGAGGCAACACTCTTTTCAGTAGATCTAAAAAATAAAGAAAACATCAGTATGTGATACAACTATGTAGCAAAATGTTACCCTTATCTACAGTCAAACATTGCATTAATCACTGAACTGTTCAACATGTGTAGCCAAGCATAAGCTCAACCGCCATTTAAACCTAAACAAAAGCAATTTAAAACAACATATTTAAGATTGTATTATTTCATTGGAGTGACTTCAAATTGTAATTGATTCGTCAAAACTCCTCTAGAGATTGTCTCATTGTCTATTGAGGGTTCTCTCAATATGGTGTTTAGGCCCCTGTAATTGTAATAAATGGAAACCACACTGGGGTATACACATCATTGACAAAACAAAAAGCTAGTTAATGAGCAAGATATAAGTGAAGGGAATAACAGAAAACACTGCAATTTGGCAAAAATGTACTCACCTCTCCCAAGTAAGTATCAGTTTTGTTTTATCATGAACGACAGCCGTTTTGTATGATGCATTCGAGCTGCAACCCTTTTTCTCTTCATCACGACCATACTGACTGCGCTCGGCAAACGGATGTAGTCTGAGCCATGTGCCAGATGAAACTATCCAAGTGAACAGTGTTAAGTAGACAAATGTGACTGTTGTCATCTCAGAGCCTCACCTTTGGCACAGCAAAGATTGTTGCCTCAGGTGTTTTATAGCTTCTTGTCTGCTTCTCAGGTGTAGGTGGCAACTTAGTGGTCAATTATCAGCGGTACAAGCAAATCCTACGACATAAAGGATGTCAGGCATGAAGATTAAATCTGACAGGACTACACAAGGGGGCTTTGTCCTCTAATAACAATCAATCAGAGTGTTTACTGAGACACACTTAAACCTCTGACACAGTGTTCCTTAACTGTCTTTAAGACGCTTTATCAAGCTTAACTTTGAAGTTAGAATAAAGGTACTGATATAATTCTAAACAAAGAAATAAGAAATCCATTGATATGACATGTAATGATCAATATTATTATTATTATCATTATTACATGTTACTTGTTAGATGCTTTTATCCAAAGCGACTTACATACTACATACTGTGAACAATCCCCACAGGAGCAATTTGGGGTGAAGTGTCTTGCCCAGGGACACAACGACATGACTGCAGTGGCGTTTGAACCTGTGACCCCCTGATCCAAACATCAACGCACAACCCACTGCGCCACACACCTCCGTATAAACAAATACATTTCCAAAGTCAAGCAACATTTTGGTGCAGAGTGTCTGAATTGGCAATATATTCAAAGGGGACCCGCGACCTTTAACCTCAAGCTAACAACTTTCCCCTTAGCAGCCATGGCAACGTTATGCTAATCAAACGCAGTTTTGGACAAAGGCCTGCAGTGATTGGTGTAGATTCATGTGTTATTTTGCTCGATTAGCTTAATTCTCCTATGTTTATTGTCCATAAAGGGGGTTTTTGAGCAGTTTCCTCAACAGAAGCGCTAATAAACTATTTAGCGAAATGTATTTTATTCTTGAAGAAACCGACAAATGTCTTAGGATTGCAGTTTTTTTTTTTACATTTGTATTAATTCTGGTCAAAAATATTTAAATTTGCCACCAAAACAGTGTAACAAATGGTATGGATCCAAATGTTCTAAGGACTTATACAGAAATGCTTGGAAATTTGAATAGGCGCCTAACAGAAATACAATGTTTATTATAGATTTATCCCAACAAAAATCTTGACAGAACTAAATAGCTAATGCATGTGATGGTTAAATGCCTGCAAAGACTGATTAAATTCAAATAAATCATGTATTTAATTATCATATGTGCCATTTAGGATGTTTCATAGTGTTTACACTTAGGAAAGATTTGTATTTCTTGTCTGTCACAACCACATGCACCAGGCTCTGCACTCGTGTCTTAATCATGTTTTATTTACTTGATTTTGTGAAGTAAAATACATACAAATTGTCTAATAAGGTATGATCATATCCCTTAATCACACTTCAACAATGTATCACTAAACTTTCTGGGCTATGGATGGCAGCAGAAATTTGACGATTTAAGGTATTTAAAAGATACAGATTTCATGGCAGTTTGGAGTAAAATTCAACAATTTTTCAAATAATTTATTTGTATTTGCTTAACAAACATGTTATAATACAAATAAACATGTACACGTGCAATGGTGTTATTAAGTTGGGAGACTCAAAAAAGAAAGTGATTGGTTGGGAAATAAATATTTCAATGAGTGATTAATTAACAATCCAAAACATGGTTTAAATGGAAGTCGTCACAACATTGTACAATTAATGGTGGATATCTTTTGTTTTGCCAATTACATGCTTTTTGGTATTTTGTTCTGGCCTGAGTAAAATAACAACACATTTAGGGATAAAAATACAGAATAGTAGCCCATAACTGGAGGCCAGAATGGCAAATATCTCCACAGCCACAGTGAATTTCCCAGGAGAGCTGGCATATGCTGGGATAAAGGTGATCCAGACAGCACAGAATATCAACATGCTGAATGTGATAAATTTAGCTTCATTAAAATTATCAGGCAGCTTTCTAGCAAAGAAAGCAAGTAGAAAACACAACACAGCTAAGAGCCCTATGTATCCTAACACAGCCCAGAACCCTACAGGTGATCCCAGGGCACACTCAAGAATAATCTTATCCTTATAGTGGTTCATATTTTTAAAGGGGAATGGAGGGCTTATTGTCAGCCAAAGTATGCAAATTATAACCTGTATTAGAGTAAAACCCAGAACACTGAGTCTCTGCTGGGAAGGCCCAAACCACTTCATCATATTACTGCCTGGAAGTGTAGCCCTGAATGCCATTAACACCACTATAGTTTTCCCCAGAACACAAGAGATAGAGAGGACAAAGGTGATGCCGAATGCCGTGTGTCGCAGCATGCAGGACCACTGAGAGGGCCGGCCGATGAAGGTCAGAGCACACAGGAAACACAGAGTCAAGGAGAAGAGTAGCAGGAAGCTCAGCTCAGAGTTGTTAGCCCTTACAATGGGAGTTTCCCGGAAGTGAAAAAAAATTGATGCTATAAGAGTTGTAAAAATCGCCCCAATCAAACAAAATAATGTTAAAATGATCCCCATGATCTCTTCAAAAGACAGAAATTCTATTTCCTTCAGGATGCATGTGTCCCCTCTGGTATTTGGCCAATAATCAATGGGACATTTGAAGCACTCCATAGAGTCTGTTTTTGAAAGAGACAAACAATTAGGTCATAATCTGATCATGGAAAGAGAAAAGCACAAATCCTGATACAGTATTTTTCTAGATCAAACCTGTGATGTTGCTGATTTCTCCATCTGCACACGGTATACAGTCATAACAGCAAACAGGTTTTCCTTTCTGAAAGACTTTGCGTTCCCCCGGGTTGCAGCTCTCACTGCACACTGACACAGGCACCTGGCACATGAATATGTGGATGAATTGTATGTGACTTACAGTGTGTACACTTTTTTATTTTATTGTTATTTACATGTAATTTGAATTTGGAAACATTATAAATTATGTATCAATCTAGTTATGCTTAGCTTCATTTATGTGGAACATTAAATGTTATGCAGTATTGCATTATGACTAACAATCCAGAAATGTGAGTATAAAATAATATGAATTTGTACCGTGTGACTTCCTCCTTCCCACACTATCTTCATGCCATTCATTATAAATTGACGATCATGAGGCAGAGAGGCATCAAAAACCCCAACTGTGTCAAAATGTATGGTCCCTGAGGTCACATGTTGTAAATTAATGAGCTCATATTTTGCAGGCGAATCTCCATTCTGGTCAAAGGTCACTCTTTCCCCCTGACTTGTTGTAAAGTTTACATTCTGTAAGTAATGTAGAACCTGCAAAGAAAAGAGGGGGCTTTGGGTTATTTCAAATTCCATCTTAGTTTTTTGGGATATAAATAAATAATTTCAAAAGATCAATTAAGGTTTTCTTTCCTCACCTGCCATGGTTGAATGTTTTTAGTATCAGCACAGCTCCCGTTGTAGAAGGGGCCCCTCCCCTCTTCACATGTGACAAGGTTGTGTATAGCATGAGCCACTGCGTAAACTGACTTGTATACATTATAAGTGAATCTAAGCTCTGAAACATCTGTAAAATACGATTCAACATTCTGCAAGCTCTCAAAGCCACTGCATGGCTTTTTGTGTGTGTTTGAAGAGTCATTCAGGGCGCAGTTGAACACATCTTCCCAGAGATCTCTTACAAAATGACTGTCAGGAAACTGTGAGGGATGGATCTGCCTCAGGTGTTCCTCCAGCCCGGGGATCTGAGCTTTGCTCACAACGAAGCCCAGTGAGCCCACAAGGATGCTGCGACCCTCGCTGTCAGTCAGAGAGTGATCTGTGATCCAGGCGTCACTGCCAACCAGCTGCAGTGCTGTAATGTTCTGTCTGTATAACTCAGTCGCCAGCACATTAACTTCTCTGTGGGACATAAATGCCACAATAACCTTAGAGGTGGAGTGCTTCACAGTTTCAACTACTTTGTTTAAGTCATGGAGAGGACCTGTTTGATCAAATGCCTCGTAATACTCAATGCACACCCCCTCTTCTTGTGCAGCTTGTATAAAAGAGGCCATACCGTCGACACCATAGTCATTTTTGTTACTAATTGCCCCCACCCAGGTCCAGCCGAAGTGCTTGACCAGCTGTGCCAGGGCTCTGCTCTGGCGGAGGTCGCTGGGAATAGTTCGGAAAAAGGATGGAAACTCCTCTCTGTTGCTGAGACAAGCACAGGTTGCAAAATGACTGATCTGTTTGAAGGAAAGTTAGACAGAACAGAATAATGTTGATTACAAATGCATCATATAACATTGTCATATAATGAAAAATATTAAGGATCTATATTATAAGACAAGTTAATCGAGAAGCCCTCTAAAATACAGAATTAAATATATTTCCAAAACAACCTCTTAGTTGAATCACATTGATTCAGAAACATCCTCTTATTCTGTGTGTTTTAGAATTATTTATATGCAGACAATAAAAGTAAAATATTTACCACTGGTATCTGGAACCTTCCCATAATCCGAGCAAATCCCACTGTAGGTGCAGATGCAGAGTGGCCTAGTATAGCCAGAGCAGTGTCAGCCTTTGTACAGTTCCTCTCATCTATGATCTCCCTCTGCCCGTTGGCTAAATCTAGCGCAGACTTAATCATATTTGTCATTCCACAGGAATTGTATATCTTGTAGCCCAGGTTGGGAAGAAAAGCAGGGTTTTGGTTTATTTCCTCAATTGCAAAGATCATAGTCTGGGCAAATTTGAATTCTCTTACATTGATGCTAGAAAAACAAGACATTTATTTAAATTATTTTATTTGCACAAAAATGTATTGAAAAAGAAAACGCGTAAAATAACAAAAGACATACTCACTTCAGGCATTTTGGAGGATCAGGTAAGGTTTGAAAGCTGGGTATGCTGCCTCTGTATCCAGTTTGAAATGTGAAGATGCCACCTAAGACAAAGTCTCCAGCCTTGGACAGCTCGGGGGGTTGTGCCCTCCCCTGCAGCCGGCACACAGGCATCACCCTCCTGGTAAGAAGAACCAGGAATAACAGCTTCAGTAGAGGCATTTCTTCGCTCTGCAGACTGGCCTCAATGCCTTCATGAGACTTTTATATTCAAACCTAAACCTTTTCAATGTGTCAATGCTCTTATTCTAGACAGCTTTAGGGTATGAAGCACATGATACAGAGTAGAGGGCCCCAGGGATTGAAGTCAAGGTTTTGGCGCGTAAAGCAAATCAAAGATAATACATCATGCAAAATTAAGTATCCATATCTTCTATCCAAGTTTTTCTTTCTGTATCACAAGTCATAGTTCCTGACACAATTATTTGTTTGTCTGTTTCTTAGGCCTTTATCCTTATTTTGGCGAAGTGGCAAGTCATGACTCAAAGTAAAACTGTAACATGTACAGGCATAACAACTTCACAATTTTCACATGTAATGCGAACGATAAAGAAATACTGCATCTGATTCCCATGATGAAAGAAATAAACATGGGACAATAATTCACTTTTACCAGGTCCATACAGTCATTAGTTATTAGTTAGTTAAATTAGTAAAGTGTAAGGATTGGCAGGAATACACAAAATATGAACAAATTGGAGAAACTCTGAGTCGTTTGGCGTTGGCCTATAATTTGCATTAACCACGTTTGTGTCCGCTGTACTTCTAACCTGGGGCTGTGTCAGAAACTAGAAAACGGTCTGCAAACATGTCCTATCTTCTCGCCGCCAGGACTCACCATGCTGGGTGGACAGATCATACCATTTGTATTGGTTTTGTGTATGTTGGCAGTGGTTGTGCGATCTAACTAACTTGTATTACTTCAGAAATATATGAACTGGTTAGTTGATCATATTTTCACTTTAACACAAAAACAACTTGTTCTCAATTACTACAGGAACATTGTAGGGTGTAATTGTGAGGGAAACATAATATTGAATGGCCCTTTCAGTTATTATTTACATTTTTTTCAATTTCAGGAAAACTCAAAATAAAACTTGAATGAATGAAAAGGGATGAAATAGCAAGCCAATTAGTATTAAATTATGTAAAATGCCATAGTGCTCCTAATGTGGTTTCAAACAGGCCTGCTGTTAAAATAAACAGGAACTATTGTTTTCTTTAAATCCTGTTATCCTCAGATTTACTTTACACCCTTTATCCTCTGGGGTCAATTTGAACCCAGTAGTTTAAAAATCAAGACAATGATCATATTCCAAATTTTTGTCTCCAAAGTCTCTGATGATTTAGGTATCTTAGTTGACTACCTAAATGACCATTTCAATAAAACACTACCCCAACCTTCCCCCCTACAGACCCCTTTATACATCCAGAATTCCTATTATGTGACTATCGAAAAATATATAAATCACCATTAAATCTCACCGACTGAAATAAAATGTTAAAGTAAGATATTTTTGATTTTGTTAAAGGACCAATAACTAAAGCAGAGGGTAGTTTTGTTTTAAAATGATACATTTGCATGTATTGGTCACCTCGATATCATCCTGCACAATCAACACAAATATGTCTAAAATATTGACATTTTTTTATGTTTTATACTACTAAAAGAGCCTGGGGTCAAATTGACCCCAAGGAACACCGATGCGTACAAACTGCGTACAGGACATTTAAAAAAGATCTTGATGTTCATTTTATGTTTACCCATTAGTCCTCATTAAATTAGGAAAAGTCATGAAATACTAAGCAAAGAAAAATAATGTGAACCATTTTTTTAATACGTTAAACATTGAATGGGATCAAATTGACCCCAAGGATAACAGGAGAGTTAAAAAAGAAAAAAAAAGGATGGAAGTGAAGGATCAAAACAAACCCTTAATTTATTTAACATGTCACATTTACATTTTGTGACACGATTGTCAATCCTTTTAGACCCTATTTTTCAGCTTGAAGCGATATGCCACTTGTTGTTCCTGTTGTTGTGTAAAAGGAGGAAGCAATCTGCAATGTTTACCCTCCAGTGTCCATGTCCATGCAGGAGTTTCCCCACTGGAGTCAAGCCGCTGGGTGATAAAGTATTGCTTTAAACAGATGGGGACTCATTTATCTTTCATTGTTGTTCTTCTGTGTTGTTTTTAATTATGTACAAGTGTTACCTTTATTTCTGGTGTATTGCATCATTGTATTTTTGAACTTGAGAGCTTCACGTTTGAAGGGGACACGAATTAATGTAATATCCCTTCATCTCTCCTGCATCCACTGCTGTTTCATTGAACTGTTATTTATTTGATTTAAATATTTGTTAATGAAAACTTTAACCTTCTTGAAAGAAATCAGAGAATAAATATAGTGATGGATGTTATCAGGTGCAACTTGAATTTACTGTGAGATCTGAGGATATCAAACATTGGCCACCAAACACAGGAATATGAATAAATACAATTTAGTTTGTTTAGTGGTGAGCCGTATTATTTCAAATTGAGTCATGTAATATTTAAAATGTTTAATCCTTACAATTTAATTTGTTATCTTTTGATTTAGGATCTTACGCATCAAGTTCATAATATTTGTCAGTAGGTAATGGACATTAAACCATAATCTCTCGCCGGGCGCATTATATTTATATACGCATTTATATGCATGTGCTTTTTTAATGATACAATTGTTACTCTTAGAAACAACATCAATGACCTCTTGCCTTTGACCGGTATAGTGTT